>NC_071434.1:505153-624465 GCF_017976375.1 Cuculus canorus
CCGTACTTCTCCCCCTCTCACCGCTGTAACCGCCTTTTCCCTCCTCCGCCATCGCCGCCGCTCGCTGCCGGCCCCGCGGCCTCCCCGCCGCACCGCGGGCCCCCCCCAACCCAGTCGTCACTTCCGGTCGCACGGATGGGGGGCTCAAGGCGCATGCGCCTTTCTGACGCCACTTCCGCCCGGGGGTGGTGCGTCCTCCCTGCGCATGCGCCCTTTGTGATGCTTCCGCGCTGCGCATGCGCTAATTATACTGCCGCCCACACGCTCCTTCACCACCCGTATTGCGCACGCGCAACTCCTTCTGCCCTCACCGCCCCCGCCCGCATGCGCATGCGCGGAGCGCCCTCCGAGGCTCCCGAGGTCTCCGGTTCGAATCCCGTCCGGGATAAAAAAAACAAACCCACAAGGATGGAAGGGAAACGGAGTTTAATGGGGGTTTGTGCCCCCCCCCCGGGATCCAAAACCCCCAATAAAGGGTCCCCAATCCCCTCTGGGGGGGTCCTGCAGCTTTATTGGGGTTCACAGCCCCCCCAAAAAGGTCCCAACCCCCCTCAAAAGGGTCCCAATGCCCCCCAAATGGGTCCCAACACCCCGATAAAAGGGGTCCTGCAGCTTTATTGGGGTCCCACCCCCCCAAAATGGGTCCGAACCCCCCCAGAATGGGTCCGAACTCCCCCAAAATGGATCCCAACACCCCAATAAAAGGGGTCCTGCAGCTTTATTGGGGTCCCACCCCCCCAAAATGGGTCCGAACCCCCCCAGAATGGGTCCGAACCCCCCCAAAATGGATCCCAACACCCCAATAAAAGGGGTCCTGCAGCTTTATTGGGGTCCCACCCCCCCAGAATGGGTCCAAACCCCCTCAAAATGGATCCAAACACCCCCAAATTGGGTCCGAATCCCCCCAAAATGGGTTCAAACTCCCTCAAAATGGCTCCGAGCCCCCCCAGAATGGGTCCGAACCCCCACAAAATGGGTCCGAACCCCCACAAAATGGATCTGAATCCCTCCAAAATGGGTCTGAACCCCCACAAAATGGCTCCAAACCCCCCAAAATGGCTCCGAACCCCCCAAAATGGACCCGAACCCCCCCAGAATGAGTCCGAACCCCCCCACAATGGCTCTGACCCCCCCCAAAATGGGTCTGAACCCCCACAAAATGGGTCAGAACCCCCCAGAATGGGTCAGAACCCCCCAGAATGGGTCCAAACCCCCCCAAAATGGGTCCAAACTCCCCCCAAAATGGGTCCCAACACCCCAATAAAAGGGGTCCTGCAGCTTTATTGGGGTCCCACCCCCCCAAAATTGCTCCGAACCCCCCCAGAATGGATCCAAACACCCCCAAATTGGGTCCGAATCCCCCCAAAATGGGTTCAAACTCCCTCAAAATGGCTCCGAGCCCCCCCAGAATGGGTCCGAACCCCCACAAAATGGATCTGAATCCCTCCAAAATGGGTCTGAACCCCCACAAAATGGCTCCAAACCCCCCAAAATGGCTCCGAACCCCCCAAAATGGATCCGAACTCCCTCAAAATGGGTCCCAACACCCCAATAAAAGGGGTCCTGCAGCTTTATTGGGGTCCCACCCCCCCAGAATGGGTCCAAACTCCCCCAGAATGGGTCCGAGCCCCCCCAAAATGGCTCCAAACCCCCCCAAAATGGCTCCGACCCCCCCCAGAATGGGTCCAAACCCCCCCACAATGGGTCCGAACCCCCACAAAATGGCTCCAAACTCCCCCAGAATGGGTCTGAACCCCCACAAAATGGGTCCAAACTGCCCCAAAATGGGTTCAAACTCCCCCAAAATGGCTCTGAACTCCCTCAAAATGGGTCCCAACACCCCAATAAAAGGGGTCCTGCAGCTTTATTGGGGTCCCACCCCCCCAGAATGGGTCCGAACCCCCCCAGAATGGGTCCAAACTCCCCCAGAATGGGTCCAAATCCCTCCAAGATGGGTCCGAACCCCCCCAGATGGGTCCGAACTCCCCCAAAATGGGTCCGAACCCCCACAAAATGGATCCAAACTCCCCCAGAATGGGTCTGAATCCCTCCTAAATGGATCTGAACCCCCACAAAATGGGTCCAACCCCCCCCAAAATGGCTCCGAACCCCCACAAAATGGGTCCGAACCCCCACAAAATGGCTCCGAGCCCCCCCAAAATTAGTCTGAACCCCCCAAAATGGCTCCGAACCCCCCCAAAATGGGTCCGACCCCCCCCCAAAATGGGTCCAAACCCCCTCAAAATGGGTCTGAACCCCCCCAAAATGGGTCCGAACCCCCACAAAATGGGTCACAACACCCCAATAAAAGGGGTCCTGCAGCTTTATTGGGGTCCCACCCCCCCAGAATGGGTCCAAACTCCCCCAGAATGGGTCCGAACGCCCCCAGAATGGGTCCGAACTCCCCCAGAATGGGTCCCAACACCCCAATAAAAGGGGTCCTACAGCTTTATTGGGGTCCCACCCCCCCAAAATGGGTCCAAACCCCCTCAAAATGGATCCAAACACCCCCAAAATGGCTCCGAACCCCCACAAAATGGGTCCAAATCCCCCCAAAATGGGTCCGAACCCCCACAAAATGGCTCTGAACCCCCCAAAATGGATCCGAACCCCCCCAGAATGAGTCCGAACCCCCCCATAATGGCTCCGACCCCCCCCAAAATGGGTCTGAACCCCCACAAAATGGGTCAGAACCCCCCAGAATGGCTCCGAACCCCCCAAAATGGGTCCAAACCCCCACAAAATGGGTCCGAATCCCCCCAAAATGGGTCCGAACCCACCCAAAATGGGTCCCAACACCCCAATAAAAGGGGTCCTGCAGCTTTATTGGGGTCCCACCCCCCCAAAATTGCTCCGAACCCCCCCAGAATGGATCCGAACCCTCCCAGAATGGCTCTGAACCCCCCCCAAAATGGCTCCGAGCCACCCCAGAATGGGTCCAAACCCCCACAAAATGGGTCCGAACCCCCACAAAATGGGTCCAAACTGCCCCAAAATGGCTCCGAACCCCCCCAAAATAGCTCCGAATCCCTCCAAAATGGGTCCAAATCTCCCCAAAATGGGTCCGAACCCCTCCAAAATGGGTCCAAACCCCCCTGAGGTCCATGATTTTGGGGGGTTTCCGTCAGCATTCCCGGCTCCCACCGTGACGCCGGGCTCGTCAGAAGCCACAGATCCGATTTCAGGCGTTCCTCCCGTAGGCGTAAGTCCGTCCGTCCGTCCGTCCGTCTTCAGGCGAAAAAGACGACGAAGACGACGAAGAAGATGAGGAGAACGAGGAAGATCTTAACCATGAGCCACCGGTTGGACGTAACCGACTGGAAGTACTTGAGGATCTCTCCGTGAGCCGCTTCGACGTTGAGGTGAGCGTCCTCCACGCTGGCGTCGATCCTGAGGGACAGACGGACGGATGGAGGGGACGGACGGACAGAGAAAACGAAGGGATGGAGAAGAGAGAAAGGATGGAGGGACCAAAAGAGGGATGGAATGGACAGAAGGACGGACAGAGGGGTTGAATGGAGAGAGAAGGTGGACAAAGGAGATGGATGGAGGGAAGAAACGGACAAAGGGACGGACAAACGGACAGAAAGAACGAAGGGATGGATGAGGAAGAGAGGAGAAAGAGGCAACGAGACAGAAAGGACGGACAGAAGGACAAAGGGATGGATGGAGGGAAGAGATGGACGGAGAGGACGAAGGGATGGAGGAGAGAAGGAGGGCAGAAGGACCGAAAGAGAGATGGAACGGACAGACAGACGGACAGAGGGGTTGAATGGAGATAAGAGGGACAGACAAAGGGATGGACGGAGAGGACAAACAGAGGGATGGAAGGGACAAAGGGAAGGGATGGATGGGATGGAGGAGATGGACAGACGGACGGTGAAAGGAGACGAAGGGATGGATGGAGAAGACGGACGGAGCAGAGGGACAGATGGACAAAGAGAATGGAAGGATGGACATCAGAGACGGAAAGAACGGAAGAGATGGAGAAGGACGGAAGAGATGGAGAAGGACGGAAGAGATGGAGAAGGAGGAGAACGGAGTAGATAAAAGGAGAAAAACGGGATGGAGGAAGGGAACGGACGGACAGACGGACGGAAGCAGCACCTCTGGATGGTCTCCTCCTGCTCCTTGACCATGTGCGCCAACTGCTGGAAGATGGAGCCCAACTCCACGATGGTCGACTCGATGTTCTGCATGGTGTCCGCCCGGCTCTGGATGTAGGAATCCTACGGAATGCCACAGGGAAGGGGTTGGGGGCGGTTTTGGGGGGATTTGGGGCTTTTTGGGGGGGATTTGGGTCTTTTTGGGAGGGATTTGGGTCTTCTTGGAGGGATTTGGGTCTTTTTTGGGGAGGATTTGGGTCTTCTTGGGAGGGATTTGGGTCTTTTTGGGAGCGATTTGGGTCTTCTTGGGAGGGATTTGGGTCTTCTTGGGAGCGATTTGGGTCTTTCTGGATGGGATTTGGGTCTTTCTGGATGGGATTTGGGTCTTTCTGGATTGGATTTGGGTCTTTTTGGATGGGATTTGGGTCTCCTTGGGAGGGATTTGGGTCTTCGTGGGAGGGATTTGGGTCTTCGTGGGAGGGATTTGGGTCTTTTTGGGGGGATTTGGGTCTTCTTGGGAGGGATTTGGGTCTTCTTGGGAGGGATTTGGGTCTTCTTGGGAGGGATTTGGGTCTTCTTGGGAGGGATTTGGGTCTTCTTGGGAGGGATTTGGGTCTTCTTGGGAGCGATTTGGGTCTTCTTGGGAGGGATTTGGGTCTTTTTGGGAGGGATTTAGGTCTTTTTGGGGGGATTTGGGTCTTTTTTGGGGGGATTTGGGTCTTTTTGGGAGGGATTTGGGTCTTTTTGGGAGGGATTTGGGTCTTTTTGGGAGGGATTTGGGTCTTTTTGGGGCGATTTGGGTCTTTTCGGGAGCGATTTGGGTCTTTTCGGGAGCGATTTGGGTCTTTTTTGGGGGGATTTGGGTCTTCTTGGGAGCGATTTGGGTCTTTTGGGGTCTTCTTGGGAGCGATTTGGGTCTTTTTGGGAGGGATTTGGGTCTTCTTGGGAGGGATTTGGGTCTTTTTGGGGGGGATTTGGATCTTTTTTTGGGGGGATTTGGGTCCCCAACCCCATCCCAACCTGCTCGTCGAGCAGCTGGAGCTGCTGGGTCGTCCGTGTGTCCATGTCGATGGCCACGGCGCCGGAGCGCGGAGGGTCGTCCTGGAGCACGGCGGGGCCGCCTGCGGAGACACCCCAAAAATCACAGCATTCCACCCCAAAATCGGAGCGTTCAGAGCCAAAAAACAAAGTATTCACCCCAAAAAATGAGAATATCCACACCAAAATCCCAATATTCACCCAAATTACAGAGTATTCAATTCAAAAATAAGAGCGTCCGCCCCACAATCGCAATATTTGTCCCAAAATCACAGCGTTCGGACCCAAAAATCAAAGCATTCACCCCAAAAATCACAATATTCACCCCAAAAATCAGTGTTCGGTGCAAAAATCCAAAGCATTCAGCCCCAAAAATCATAATATTTGCCACAAAATCACAGATTTTGACCCGAAAATCAGAGCATCCGCTCCAAAACCACAATATTTGCCCTAAAAATGATAATATTGACCCTAAAAATGACAATATTCACCCTAAAAATGACAATTTTCAACTTAAAATCACAACATTCACCCCAAAATCAAAGCATTCACCCCAAAAATCGCAATATTTGCCACAAAATCACAGATTTCGCCCCAAAAATCAGAGCATCCGCTCCAAAATCGCGATATTCGCCCCCAAAATCAGAGCATTCACCCCCAAAATCAGAGGATTTGGCCCAAAACTCAAAGCAATTGCCTCAAAAATCAGAGTTTTTCCCCAAAATCGTGGAATCGCCACAAAACCCCAAATCCCGGAATCTCTCCCCGAAATCGCAGCGCTTTTAAAATCCTAAAATTTCTCCTTTAAATATCAGAAAGCCCAAAATGGCAGAATTTCTCCCCAAAATCTTTCTGTCCCCTCACCGAGGGCGGCGCCGGGGCCGGGACTGCGGGAAAAGTGCTCCCTACGGCTGCGCTGCTGCTTCAGGTTCTGCGGAAAAAGAGCGGGAAATGGGGTCGGAAATGGGGGGGAAATGGAGGGGAAATGGGGGGGAAATGGAGGAAAAAAGGGGGGGAAAGGGAGGGAAAAGGGAGGGAAAAGGGAGGGGGGAAAAGGGAGGGGGGAAAAGGGAGGGGGGAGGGGGGGAAGAGGGGGGGGAAGAGGGGGGGGAAGAGGGGGGGAAGGGGGGGGGAAATGGGGAGAATGGGGGGGAAGGGGGGGGAAGGGGGGGGAATTGGTGGGAAGGGGGGGGGAAGGGGGGGGAAGAGGGGGGGAAGAGGGGGGGAAGAGGGGGGGAAGAGGGGGGGAAGAGGGGGGGAAGAGGGGGGGAAGAGGGGGGGAAGAGGGGGGGAAGAGGGGGGGAAGAGGGGGGGAAGAGGGGGGGAAGAGGGGGGAAAGAGGGGGGAAGAGGGGGGGAAGAGGGGGGGAAGAGGGGGGGAAGAGGGGGGGAAGAGGGGGGGAAGAGGGGGGGAAGAGGGGGGGGAAGAGGGGGGGAAGAGGGGGGGAAGAGGGGGGGGAGAGGGGGAACAAGGGGGGAAGAGGGGGAAAAAGGGGGGAAGAGGGGGAAAAAGGGGGGGGAGAGGGGGAAAAGGGGGGGGGAGAGGGGAAAAAGGGGGGGAGAGGGGAAAAAGGGGGGGGGAGAGGGGAAAAAGGGGGGGGGGAGGGGAAAAAAGGGGGGAAAGGAGGGGAAAAAGGGGGGAAAGGAGGGGGAAAGGGGGGGAAAAGGAGGGGAAAAGGGGGGAAGAGGGGCAAAAAGGGGGGGGAAGGAGGGGGAAAATGGGGGGAAGGAGGGGGAAAAAGGGGGGAAAGGAGGGGGAAAAAGGGGGGAGAGGGGGAAAAAGGGGGGAAGAGGGGAAAAAGGGGGGGAAGAGGGGAAAAAGGGGGGGAAGAGGGGAAAAAGGGGGGGGAAGAGGGGACAAAGGGGGGGAAGAGGGGGAAAAGGGGGGGAAGAGGGGGAAAAGGGGGGGAAGAGGGGGAAAAAGGGGGGGGAGAGGGGGAAAAAGGGGGGGGAGAGGGGAAAAAGGGGGGGAGAGGGGAAAAAGGGGGGGAGAGGGGAAAAAGGGGGGGGAAGAGGGGAAAAAGGGGGGGAAGAGGGGAAAAAGGGGGGGAAGAGGGGAAAAAGGGGGGGAAGAGGGGGAAAAGGGGGGGAAGAGGGGGAAAAGGGGGGGAAGAGGGGGAAAAAGGGGGGGGAGAGGGGGAAAAAGGGGGGGGAGAGGGGAAAAAGGGGGGGAGAGGGGAAAAAGGGGGGGAGAGGGGAAAAAGGGGAGGGAAGAGGGGAAAAAGGGGGGGAAGAGGGGAAAAAGGGGGGGAAGAGGGGAAAAAGGGGGGGAAGAGGGGAAAAAGGGGGGGAAGAGGGGAAAAAGGGGGGGAAGAGGGGAAAAAGGGGGGGAAGAGGGGAAAAAGGGGGGGAAGAGGGGAAAAAGGGGGGGAAGAGGGGAAAAAGGGGGGGAAGAGGGGGAAAAGGGGGGGAAGAGGGGGAAAAGGGGGGGAAGAGGGGGAAAAAGGGGTTCTCACCTCTGTCCGCACCTCCAGCACCGATTTGAAGTCGTTGGACATCGCCGCCAGTTTGGACTTTGGGGGGGCCGGGAATTGAAATTGGGGGTCAGGGGGGCTCTGGGCACCCCCATATCCCCCTCCTGCCCCCCCCCCCCACCCCGAACCCCCTCTTTTTTTGCCCCCCCCCCACCTGCAAAGATACGACGACGGTGTTGGAGTGGCTGCGGCCGTGGCGCCCCCCCCCGCCCCCCCCTCGCCTTCACCACCTCCTGCAGCTCCGCGATTTGTTTGTTGAGGCTCCCGATATCCTTGGAAAAAAAGGGAAAAAAAAGGGGGGAAGCGGTTTAGAAACTCCCCAAAATCCTAAAATCCCCCCCAAAACCCGAAAATCCCCCCCAAAAACGCTAAAATCTGCCCCAAAAACAGCAAAATCCGCCCACAAAACGCTAAAATCTCCCCCCAAAAACGCTAAAATCCACCCCCAAAACGCTTAAATTCCCTCAAACCCTAAAATCCCCCCCAAAAAACTAAAATTTCCCCAAAAAACCCTAAAATCCCCCCTCAAACCCTAAAATCCCCCCCAAAAAAACTAAAATCTTCCCTGAAAACCCTAAAATCTCCCCCAAAAACCCTAAAATTTCCCCCCAAAACCCTAAAATCCCCCCAAAACCCTAAAATCCCCCCTAAAGCCTTAAAATCCCCCCCAAAGCCTTAAAATCCCCCCAAAACCCTAAAATCTCCCCCCCAAAACTCTAAAATTCCCCCCAAAACCCTAAATTCTGCTCCAAAACCCTAAAATCCCCCCAAAAACCCTAAAATTCGCCCAAAAAATTCTAAATTCCCCCCAAACAACCCTAAAATTCCCCCTAAAAACCTAAAATCTCCCCCCAAAACCCTAAAAGCCTCCCAAAAACCCTAAAATCTCCCCCCAAAACCCTAAAATCCCCCCCAAAACCCTAAAATTCCTCCAAAAAACCCTAAAATCCCCCCAAAAACAGTAAAATCCGCCCACAAAACGCTAAATTCCCCCCAAAACCCTAAAATCCCCCCAAAAACCCTAAAATCTCCCCCCAAAAACCCTAAAATCCACCCCAAAACCCTAAAATCCCCCCCCAAAACCCTAAAATCCCCCCTAAAACCCTAAAATCGCCCCTCCAAAACCCTAAAATCCCCCCAAAACCCTAAAATTTCCCCCCCAAAACCCTAAAATCCCCCCAAATCCCTAAAATCTCCCCCGAAAACCCTAAAATTCCCCCAAAACCCTAAACTCCCTCCCCAAAAACCCTAAAATCCCCCCCAAAATCCCTAAAATCCCCCCCAAAATCCCTAAATCCCCCCCAAACCAAACCTGTCGGATGATGTAGGTGAGTTCCTCGATTTCCAACGCTTTGTCATCAAACAGGGATTTGCGCTTCGCCACTGCGGAAAAACGGGATGGAGGGGGTTGGAAATGAGGATGAGGGGATCGGGGGACCCCCATTTTTTGTGCCCCCCCTCTTTTCATGGGTTTTGTGGCCCCCCCACATCCTTTTTTGGAGGGATTTTAGGGTTTCGGGGAGATTTTACGTTTTTTTGGGGCGATGTTAGGGTTTTGGGGGAGATTTTAGGGATTTGGGGGAGATTTTAGGGTTTTGGGGGGAGATTTTAGGGTTTTGGGGGGAATTTTAGGGTTTTGGGGGGAATTTTAGGGTTTTGGGGGATATTTTAGGGTTTTGGGGGAATTTTAGGGTTTTGGGGAGAGATTTTAGGGTTTTGGGGGGATTTTAGGGTTTGGGGGGGATTTTAGGGTTTTTTGGGGGAGATTTTAGGGTTTTGGGGGGGGATTTTAGGGTTTTGGGGGGGATTTTAGGGTTTTGGGGGAGATTTTAGGGTTTTGGAGGGGAATTTGGGTTTTGGGGGGGATTTTAGGGTTTTGAGGGGGATTTTAGGGTTTTGGGGGGGATTTTAGGGTTTTGGGGAAGATTTTAGTGTTTTGGGGGAAGATTTTAGGGTTTTGGGGGAAGATTTTAGGGTTTTGGGGGAAGATTTTAGGATTTTGGGGGGGGATTTTAGGGTTTTGGGGGGGATTTTAGCGTTTTCTGGGGGGATTTTAGGGAATTGGGGGGAGATTATAGGGTTTTTGGGGGGGATTTTAGGGTTTTTCGGGGGGGATTTTAGGGTTTTTCGGGGGATTTTAGGGTTTTGGGGGAGATTTTAGGGTTTTTGGGGGGGGATTTTAGGGTTTTTGGGGGGGGATTTTAGGGTTTTTGGGGGGATTTTAGAGTTTTATTTTAGGGTTTAGGGGGAGATTTTAGGGTTTTGGGGGGAGATTTTAGGGTTTTTGGGGGGGATTTTAGTGTTTCTTGGGGGGATTTTAGTGTTTCTTGGGGGGATTTTAGGGTTTTTTGGGGGGATTTTAGGGTTTTTGGGGGGATTTTAGGATTTTGGGGGGAAATTTAAATTTACACTCACAAATTGTCAATTTTTCCAGTTTGGCAAAAGTGTTACTGAGATCTTTCCCGATCCGACTGGAAAAAAAAGAGGGGGGGGTCTTAAAATGGAAAATAAGGGGGTTTGGACCCCCCCATTAATCTCTGGGGACCCCAAAATCTGTCCCCCCCCATCTAACCCACCTAAACACCCCAAACACCCCCAAATTTCCCCCCTCAGGGACCCCAAATTCCCGCATCAATCCCTTCCCGCTTCGCCCCCCCCCCCCCCCCAGGGACCCCAAATCTTTCCCGCTTCGCCCCCACTCCCCCCAAATTTCCCCCCCCCAAAATTCCCCCCCAAATCCAACCCCCTCAAATTCCCCCCCAATCCCTCCCCTTTGTCCCCCCAATTTCCCCCTCTCCAGCGATCACAAACCCCCCCCCCCCAAAAACACGGACCCCCCCCCCAATCCCTCTCCCCCCCAACGTGAACCCCAAATCTGACCCCCCCCCCAAAATCCCTTCTCAAATCCTCCCCTCACCCCCCAATTCTTCCCCCCTCGAACACCAAATCTACGCCCCCCCCCCCCCAAATCCCCCCTCCACGCTCCCCCAATTCCCCTCTAACCCCCCAAAATCCCCCCCTGGTACCCCAAAATCCACTCCTCACCCTCAATCCCTCTCCCCCCCACCCCAGGGAACCCCAAAATCCCCCCAGACCCCCCCTTTTTTTTGCCCCCCCCCCCCTTACCCAGCCATGAGGCTGAATTCGCTGCGCTGCCGCCCGACCCCCACGGCCGCTCGACCGCCCGCGACCCCCACCTGAAATAAATTGGGGGGTTATAACATTTTGGGGGACCCCCCCCCTCCACCACCCAGCGCACCCCCAAACCCCTTCGCACCCCAATTCCCCCCTCCCACCTCCAAACGCCCTCTAAAAACCCCCAAATCCCCTCTAAGAGCCCCCAAATCCCCTCTAAAAGACCCTCAACCCCCATCTCGATGCCCAAACCCCCCCTCTGTCCCCCAAAAACTCCCCCTGAACCCCCAAATCTTCCTATTTCCCTCCTTATCTTCTCTCTCCCTCCCTCCAACTCCTCCTTTTCCACCTCTGACACCCCCAAATCCTTTCATTCCCCCCCAATTGCCCCCTTTTTGCCCCTCAACCCCCATCTCGATGCCCAAAACCCCCCTCTGTCCCCCCCAAAAACCTCCCTGAACCCCAAAATCCTATTTCCCTCCCTTTCTTCTCTCTTCCCCCCCCAACTCCCCCTTTTTCACCTCCGACACCCCCAAATCCTCCTATTTCCCTCCCTTTTTTCTCTCTTCCTCCCTCCAACTCCCCCTTTTTCACCTCCGACACCCCCAAATCCTCCTATTTCCCTCCCTTTCTTCTCTCTTCCCCCCCCAACTCCCCCCTTTTCACCTCCGGCACCCCCAAATCCTCCTATTTCCCTCCTCATCTTCTCTCTCCCTTCCTCCAACTCCCCCTTTTCCACCTCTGACACCCCCAAATCCTCTCATTCCCCCCCAATTGCCCCCTTTTTGCCCCTCAACCCCATCTCGATGCCCAAAACCCCCCCTCTGTCCCCCCAAAAACCTCCCTGAACCCCAAAATCCTCCTATTTTCCTCCTTATCTTCTCTCTTCCTCCTTCCAACCCCCCCCTTTTTCACCTCCGGCACCCCCAAATCCTCCTATTTCCCTCCTCATCGTCTCTCTTCCCCCCTCCAACTCCCCCTTTTTCACCCCCACCTTTCCTTTTTGGGGATAAAAAATGGGATTTTGGCACTAAAAACCCCGATTTTGGGGCTGGGAAAGGGAATTTAAACGTCAGGGAACCCCAAAATTGTGCCCCCCCCCTCTATTTTGCCCCCCCATCCTCCTCACCTGCCCCCCCTGCAGCGAGCGACAGGCGGATAAGAACTCGGGGGTTCGGTCACGGCAGGACGAGGCCATGGTGGGCGTTTGGGGGGGTTCTTGGGGGGCTGTCGGCGAAGGGGGGCGACGAGGGGGGGGGATGGGGGTAAAAAGGGAGGGGGGACAAGGGGGGGGGAGCAGCTCCCGCTGAACGCCCGGTTCCCGCTGCCTACGGCGCATCGGGGCGCATGGCCTGGGCTGAAAGGGAAGGGGGGAGAAAAGGGGGAGTCAGAGGGACCCCCAGATCCAACCAGATCCAACCACGACCCCCAGAGCCCCCCCAAGATCCAAATGGGACCCCCTGAGCCCCCCACCAAGTTCCAACCCTGAACCATCCCAGATCTAACCAGGACCCCCAGACGCCCCCCCCCCACAAGATCCAACCCTGAGCCCCCCAGATCCAACGGGGACCCCTTGAGTCCCCCCCAGATCCAACCGGGACCCCCTGAGGCCCCCAAAACCAACCCTGATCCCCCCCAGATCCAAACGGGACCCCCTGAGCCTCCCCAGATCCAAACGGGACCCCCTGAACCCCCCCAAGATCCAACCCTGACCCCCCCTGAACCAACTGGGACCCCCCAAATCCCCCCAATTTCCCCTCGAGCCCCCCCCCGAACCAACTGGGACCCCCAGACGCCCCCGATTTCCCCCCTGAGCCCCCCCAGAACCCACTGAGACCCCTCAAAACCCCCCCAATTTCCCCTCGAGCCCCCCCAGAACACACTGGGACACCCCAAAACCCCCTCAATTTCCCCCCGAACCCACTGGGACCCCCCAGACCCCCCTCAATTTCCCTTGAGCCCCCCATAACCAACTGGGACCCCCCAAAACCCCCTCAATTTCCCTTGAGCCCCCCCAGAACCAACCGGGACTCCCCAGACGCCCCCAATTCCCCACTGAGCCCCCCCCAGAACCAACTGGGACCCCCCAAAACCCCCTCAATTTCCCTTGAGCCCCCCCAGAACCAACTAGGACCCCCCAAGCCCCCCCAATTTTCCTTGAGCCCCCCTAGAACTAAATGGGACCCCCCAAAACCCCTTCAATTTCCCTTCGAGCCCCCCCCCGAACCCATTGGGACACCCCAAAGCCCCCTCAATTTCCCTTGAGCCCCCCCAGAACCCATTGGGACCCCCAAATCCCCTCAGACCCCCCCAAAACCCAACGCCCCCCCCCCTTCCTCGCCTCCTCACCGGGTTCGTTGGGAGCCGCCGCGGCCCGGACGGACGCCGTGCGTGATGACGTCACCACGGCGCCAGCGCCACGTGGGAAGCGGAAGTCCGCCGAGAGAGCGGAAGCGGCGCGAGGAGCAGCGAGAGAGACGGCGCAGAGCGGACCCCGCCCACCCCCATTGGCTCGTAGCAACAAGCACCGCCCCCCTAGCAACGGGCCTGGCAACAGGCCACGCCCCTTAGCAACGGGCCTACCAACAGGCCACGCCCCTTAGCAACCAGGAGGGCCTTTAGCACATGGGGAATAGAGGGGGAAAATAGGGTTAAAAGGGAAAATTAGGGGGGGTTGAAAGGGAAAATTGGGGTAAAAGGGGGAATTTAGAGGGGTGTAATGGAGACTTTGAGGGAAGTGGGAGAAATTGAGGGAATAAGGGGTGAAAAATGGGAGAAATGGGGTGAAAAATGGGAGAAATGGGGTGAAAAATGGGGAATGAAGGAGGGAAATTGGGGAATTACGGAATGAAATTGGGGGGGAAAAGGGTAAAAGTTGAGATAAAAGGTATAAAAAGTGGGATGGGACTGAAATTGAGGGAATTAAAGGGCGAAATCGGGATGAAAGGGGTGAAAATCGGGACCGAATCGCAAAATAAAGGCGAAAGTTTGGGGATAAAAGGGCAAATATGGGTAAAAATTGTTGAGTGAAGTATAATTGAGGGATAAAGAGTAAAAATCGGGATAAAATGGGGAAATAAGGGGGAAAATTGGGGCACGAAGGGAGGAGTTTGGGTAATGATTGAAAAACAAAGGATGGATTGGGGTAAAGAAGTAATAGTAATAAAATGGGGAGATAAAAGGCAAAATTGAGCGTTTAAAGAGGCAAATTTGGGTAAAAGATGCTGAATAACAGCTAAATTGGACGACAAAGGAGTAAAAGGTGGATAAAAAGGGGAAATAAAGGGGTAAATGAGGGAATAAAGAGGCAAATTTGGGCAAAAGCTGTTGAGCAATGGATGAATTGGGAGAGAAAGGCCTGAAAGTTGAAATCGAACTCAGAAAACGGGGAAATGAAGGGGAAAGTTGGGGAGTTAAGAGCGCAACTGGAGAAATAAATCGGAATTGGAAGGAGAAAGTGCGGAAATAGAGACGAAAATTGGGAAGAAGAGGGGGGAAAACTGGAGGGCTCCTCTCTATGGTAGCTGGGGGAGGGCAGACAAGCCCGGAGGTCGCGTCTCTGTGGTTTGGGAGGAGCGGAGCGGCCCGCGTCTCTATGGTGCGGGGGGGAAGGGAGGGCAGAGCGGCCCGGAGGTGCCGCGTCTCTATGGTGCGGGAGAGGGGGTAGAGCGGCCCCGGGCGCCATGGCGGCGCGGCGCTGGGTGGTGGCGGTGGCGCGGGCGGCGCTGCCGGTGGGGGCGGGACTGGGGCTGTGGGCGGCGGTGGGAGCGGGAGAGCCGCGGCGGCAGGAGGCCCTGAAGGTGCAGGACCGGGACCGGGACCGGGAGAATCGGGGGGGGGCGGCGAGCGGCGGGCGAACTGGGGGGGGGGGGGGGGGGACTGGGAAAAGGGGGAACTGAGGCAATGGAGGGGACTGGGACCAGTAAGGGGGGGGACTGGGACCAGTAAGGGGGGGGGGGACAGGGACCAGTAAGGGAGGGGACTGGGACCAGTAAGGGAGGGGGGGACTGGGACCAGTAAGGGAGGGGGGGGGATTGGGACCAGTAAGGGAGGGGGACTGGGACCAGTAAGGGAGGGGGGGGGATTGGGACCAGTAAGGGAGGGGGACTGGGACCAGTAAGGGAGGGGGACTGGGACCAGTAAGGGAGGGGGGGGGATTGGGACCAGTAAGGGGGGGGGACTGAGACCAGTAAGGGAGGGGACTGGGACCAGTAAGGGTGAGGGGGGACTGGGACCAGTAAGGGAGGGGGGACTGGGACCAGTAAGGGAGGGGGGACCGGGACCAGTAAGGGTGAGGGGGGACTGGGACCAGTAAGGAAGGGGACTGGGACCAGTAAGGGTGAGGGGGGGACTGGGACCAGTAAGGGGGGGGGACTGGGACCAGTAAGGGTGAGGGGGGACTGGGACCAGTAAGGAAGGGGACTGGGACCAGTAAGGGTGAGGGGGGGACCGGGACCAGTAAGGGTGAGGGGGGACTGGGACCAGTAAGGAAGGGGACTGGGACCAGTAAGGGTGAGGGGGGGACTGGGACCAGTAAGGGGGGGGGACTCGGACCAGTAGTGGTACTGGGAGCACTGGGATGTATCCTTTCCCCCCTCCCCCTTTTCCGCAGGCGCTTCCCGAGGTGACGTCGGAGCTGTTGGCGCAGCGACGGCGCCACAACGAACTGATCATGGCGGCGCTGCGGGAGGCGGCCGAGACCGAGGAGAACGTAGCGCGGAGGGCGGTGCCGTGGCAGAAATGATCCCCCCGGAACCGCTTGAACTGGGAACCAGTAAACGCCGGCGCTGGTTGCACTGGGAACCTGTGGGAAGAGGGACCGGAAGTGTAAAGGCAGGAATTGGGCGATGCAGAACCGTTAAATGGGGCACCAGGTGGGGCTGGAATCGCCAAAACTGGGATGAATTGGACCCGGAACCATCAGGACTGGGATTAATTGGACCTGGAACCATCCACCGCGCCCGTTGCTGCCTCTGGAACCATTAAACGGCGACACCGGTTGCTCCCAGGATTCTCTCGTGCCTTTCATTGCGGGTCCCTCTCACGCCCCGGGACCGTTAAACGGGGGCGGGGGGGAATGTTTGCACCCCGGAACCATAAAACGCGAAGCACCGGTTTCACCCGGACCCCTTTAAATGTCCGCACCCGAACCCATTAAAGGCAAAACACCAATTTTGCAAATTTGCAAAGGCAAAGCGCGTGTTGCACCCAGAACCATTAGACGCGGGCACCGCTACACCCAGAACCTCTGCCCTGCGGACCCCACTCAGCGCGGTCACGCTTTCCACCGGGTCCCATTGAGCGGTTGCACACCGCTCCCCTTTTCCAATCTGCGCTCATTGTTTCCACCCGGACGCATTTCGCGGTTGCACACACTCCCCTTCCCCATTTTCAACCCGCGCTCATTGTTTCCACCCGGACGCATTTCGCGGTTGCACACTCTCCCCTTCCCCATTTTCAATCCGCGCTCATTGTTTCCACCCGGACGCATTTAGCGGTTGCACACACTCCCCTTCCCCTTTCAATCCGCGCTCATTGTTTCCACCCACCCCCCTTCCCCATTTTCAACCCGCTTTCATTGTTTCCACCCGGACGCATTTCGCGGTTGCACACTCCCAACCTTCCCCTTTCAACCTGCGCTCATTGTTTCCACCCAGACCCATTTCGCGGTTGCGCACACTCCCATTCCCCTTTCAATCCGCGCTCACTGTTTCCACCCGGACGCATTTCGCGGTTGCGCACACTCCCCTTCCCCATTTTCAATCCGCGCTCATTGTTTCCACCCGGACGCATTTCGCGGTTGCGCCGCTTCCGGCCGGAAGATGGCGGGAAGCGCGGCGGAGGAGGCAGCACCGGGACCGGTTATGGTTTCGGGGTCGGTACCGGCGCCTCGGCCGCTGTTCGGGGGCTGTTGGAGCTGCCGCCTCCTGTGCGGCGCGGGGCTCTTGGCGGCAGCGCTTTGGCTTTACCGCGGGCCGAGGCGGAGCCTTAAACGCGGGATCCCACCGGACATGGCCGCCATCGCCCAGATCACCCTCGCTATCAGTGAGCCGGGGGAAGGGGGGGGGGGGCGGTTGCCATGGCAACACGGGGGAGGGGGGAGGAGAGGATAAGGGGTCATTATAGCAATGGGGAGGGAGGGGGGAATGAGGTTGCCATGGCAACGGGGACGCCAAGGGGCTGTTGCCATGGCAACGGGGATGCTGGGAGGGAGAAAGAGTGATGGGTGGTTCCCATGGCAACGGGGAGGAGGGCTGTGGGTCTCCATGGCAACAGGGATGCGGTGGGGGGGATATGGGTGGTTCCCATGGCAACCGGTGTGTGTGTGTGGGGGGTTATTGGGGTACCCCCATGGCGTCGTTGCCATGGCAACAGAACCCCTTCCTTCTCCGCAGGTGTCGGAGCGTGGGGCGCCGTCGTCCTGGTGGATCCGGTGGGGAAACAGCAGCGAAAGGAACCGCCACAGCCCTGAGGACCCCCCCAAAAATAAACCCCCCCCAATAAACCCCCCCCGAGACCTCAGAGCGGCTCCAAATTTAGGGGGGATGGAGGTTTGGGGGTGTCAGAGCCCCAAATAAAGGCCTCACTCTCAGGGTAGGGGGGGGGAAAGGCCTTTATTTTGGGGGGGGGACACCCCCAAAGTGGGGGGGAGGGGGTCAGCAGCTGGAGCAGATGGGGGAGGGGCGGGGGGGCACTTCCGCTTCCGCTTCCTCTTCCTCCTCTCTGTTGGGGGGGGCGGCAGCTGTGGGGGGGAGACCCCAAAATTAGGGGGGGTTGAACCCCCAAAATGGAACACTGTGAACCCCTCCCCTCCCTAAAGCCCCTGTGAGATCCCCCCCCCCCCAAAACTTCCCCCCCCTTTCAATTTGGGGGGACCCCCCCAAAACCTCAGCCCCCCCCCCCCCCAGACACCCCAATATCTGCCCCCCCCTCCCCCCAGTTTGGGTCCTCCCTCCCCCCAAATTAGGGCCCCCCCAATCCTATGACACTCCCCCCCATTTTGGGGGGTGTCAGGGGGGGTTTTGGGGTCCCCCCTCACCTTGGGGGGTTTCCATGGGGCCGATGGACTCGGGGACGATGGCGGCTGCGGGGGGAGAAGGGCCCAAAATGACTGCTTTAGGCCCCGCCCCCACCCCTTTAGCCCCTCCCAATCCCATTTTGGCCCCTCCCCCACCCACTAAGTCCCTCCCACACCCACTAAGCCCCTCCCACACCCCATTTTAGCCCCTCCCCACCCCATTTTAGCCCCGCCCCCACCCCGTTTGGCCCCGCCCCCACCCCGTTTGGCCCCGCCCCCACTCACTGTGCCCCTCCCTCCGGGGCGGTCCCGGCCCTTCGCTGCGTCCCTCCTGTGGGGGGAGGGGGGGGAGAGAGGAGGGGGGGGACAACCCCCATTGGGGGAGGAGCCAAAAGGAAGGGGGAGGGGCCAAAAGGATGGGGAGGAGCCAAAATGGGATGGGAAGGGCCAAATGGGGGTGGGGAGGGAATAAGGGGGTGGGGGAGGGGCTTTATGGGTGGGGAGGGGCCAAATTGGGGTGAGGGAGGGGTCTAAATGGGGTGGGGGAGGGGATTAAGGAGTGGGGGAGGAGCCAAATGGGATGGGGAGGGGCCAAAATGGGATGGGGCAAATGGGGTGGGGGAGGGGCCAAATGGGGTGGGGGAGGGGCTAAACTGGGGTGGGGAGGGGCCAAAGTGGAGGTGGGGGAGGGGTCTAAATGGGGTGGGGGAGGGGATTAAGTTGTGGGGGAGGGGCTTTGTGGATGGGGAGGGGCCAAATGGGTGGGGGAGGGGCTTAAATGGGATGGGGATAAAGGGGGAAGGGCCAAATTAGGGCGGGGGAGGGGCCAAAGGGGTGTGGGGGAGGGGCCAAAGGGGAGGTGGGGGAGGGGCCAAATTGGAGTGGGGGAGGGGCTTCGTGGATGGATGGGGAGGGGCCAAAATGGGGTGGGGCCAAATCAGGTGGAGCCCAAATGAGGTGGGGGAGGGGATAAAGAGGTGTGGGAGGGGCCAAAATGGGGTGTGGGAGGGGCTAAATGGAGTGTGGGGGGGGCCAAGCGGGGTGTGGGAGGGGCCAAGGGGGGTGCTGACCTGCGGGGGGCGGGGGGCGGGGCGGGCTCTGCCCCTCCCCCACTGCAGCGCCGCCGCCCCACAGAGCAGCAGCAGAAACGCAAAATTCCCCGCGATGCCCAAAACCGCCGACGTCAGCGGAAAATGGAACAGCAAATACCTGCGGGGAGAGCCGGGGGGCGCTGGGGGGCGCTATGGGGCGATCTATGGGGCGCTATGGGGTGATCTATGGGGCGATTTATGGGTCACTATGGGGCTGGGGGTGATCTATGGGGTGATCTGTGGGGCACTATGGGGTGATCTATGGGGCGATCTGGGGGCGCTATGGGGCTGGGGGCGATCTGTGGGGCACTGTGGGATGATCTATGGGGTGCTATGGGGCTGGGGGTGATCTATGGGGCTGGGGGTGATCTATGGGGCACTATGGGGTGATCTATGGCTCAATATGAGGTGATCTGTGGGTCACTATGGGGCTGGGAGCAATCTGTGGGTCACTATGGGGCTGGGGGCAATCTATGGGGCACTATGGGTGATCTATTGGGCGCTATGGGGGGATCTGTGGGGCACTATGGGGTGATCTATGGGGCGCTATGGGGCTGGGGCGATCTATGGGGCGCTATGGGGTGATCTATGGGTCGCTATGGGGCGATCTGTGGGGCGCTATGGGGCTGGGGGCGATCTATGGGGCACTATTGGGTGATCTGTGGGGCACTATGGGGTGATCTATGGGGCACTATGGGGCTGGGGGCGATCTATGGGGCGCTATGGGGTGATCTGTGGGGCGCTATGGGGCGATCTGTGGGTGACTATGGGGCGATCTATGGGGCGCTATGGGTGATCTATGGGTCTCTGGGTAATCTATGGATCACTATGGGTTGATCTATGGGTCAATCTATGGGTCGATCTATGGGTCACTATGGGTCAATCTATGGGTCAATCTATGGGTCAATTTATATGTCAATCTATGGGTCAATCTATGGGTCAATCTATGGGTCAATCTATGGGTCACTATGGGTCTCTATGGGTCTCTATGGGTCTCTCTATGGGTCTCTATGGGTCAACCTATGGGTCTCTATGGGTGTCTGTGGGTCAATCTATGGGTCTCTATGGGTCGCTCTATGGGTCTCTATGGGTCAATCTATGGGTCGCTATAGGTCTCTATGGGTCAATCTATGAGTCGCTCTATGGGTCAATCTATGGGTCTCTATGGGTCTCTATGGGTCTCTGTGGGTCAATCTATGGGTCTCTATGGGTCTCTGTGGGGCCTCTATGGGTCGCTATAGGTCTCTATGGGTCGCTATGGGTCAATCTATGGGTCAACCTATAGGTCACTATGGGTCACTCTATGGGTCAACCTATGGGTCTCTATGGGTCGCTATGGGTCAATTTATGGGTTGCTATGGGTCACTATGGGTCTCTGTGGGTCGATCTATGGGTCAATCTATGGGTCTCTATGGGTCAATCTATGGGTCGCTATGGGTCTCTATGGCTCTCTATGGGTCAATCTATGGGTCGCTATGGGTCTCTATGGGTCTCTGTGGGGCCTCTATGGGTCCCTATGGGTCTCTATGGGTCTCTGTGGGGCCTCTATGGGTCTCTATGGGTTGCTATGGGTCAATCTATGGGTCGCTATGGGTCAATCTATGGGTCTCTATGGGGTCTCTATGGGTCAATCTATGGGTCACTATGGGTCAACCTATGGGTCAATCTATGGGTTTCTATGGGTCTCTATGGGGCCTCTATGGGTCTCTATGGGTCGCTCTATGGGTCGCTATGGGTCGCTATGGGTCAATCTATGGGTCAATCTATGGGTCTCTATGGGTCAATCTATGGGTCGCTCTATGGGTCGCTATGGGTTAATCTATGGGTCAATCTATGGGTCACTATGGGTCTCTATGGGTCTCTATGGGTCTCTATGGGGTCTCTGTGGGGCCTCTGTGGGTCTCTGTGGGGTCTCTGTGGGTCTCTGTGGGTCAATCTATGGGTCGCTCTGGGTCAATCTATGGGTCAATCTATGGGTCTCTATGGGTCTCTGTGGGTCAATCTATGGGTCAATCTATGGGTCTCTGTGGGTCAATCTATGGGTCTCTATGGGTCAATCTATGGCTCCCTATGGGTCTCTGTGGGTCTCTATGTGTCGCTCTATGGGTCTCTATGGCTCTCTATGGGTCAATCTATGGGTCGCTATGGGTCGCGCTATGGGTCGCGCCTACCTGAGCCCCGAGAAGTGCGCGTGGAGGCGCAGTCGAGCGCCGTAGAGCTGCAGGCGGCGACTCTCGATGCGAACCACGGCGGCGACGGCCGGCGAGAACTGGGGGGGCCGAGACGGCGTCCGGAGCCCCCCAAAAACCACAGAACACCCCCAAAAACCCACGGAACCCCCCAAAAAAGCACGGAATACCCCCAAAATCCACTGAACCCCCCCAAAAACCCACGGAATACCCCCCAAAAACCACAGAATCCCCCCCCAAAACCACCCCAAAACCCACAGAATCGCCCCAAAAACCCACGGAATCCCCCCAAAATCCACGGAATACCCCAAAAAACACAGAATCCCCCCCAAAAAAACACAGAATCGCCCCAAAAACCAACAAAAAAAACACCAAAAACCACAGAATCCCCCCAAAAACCACGGAATCGCCCCCAAAAAACACAGAATCCCCCCAAAAAACCACGGAATCCCCCCCAAAAACAACAGAATCCCCCCAAAAACCACAGAATCGCCCCAAAAACCACGGAATCCCCCCAAAAACCACCAAAAAACCCACCAAAAACCACGGAATTCCCCCCAAAAAAACACGGAATCGCCCCAAAAACCACAGAATACCCCCAAGAAAACACAGAATCCCCCCAAAAACCACGGAATCCCCCCCAAAAACCACAGAATTCCCCCAAAAACCACGGAATCCCCCCCAAAAAACACCCCAAAAACCACAGAATCGCCCCAAAAACCCACGGAATACCCCCAAAAACCCACGGAATACCCCAAAAACCCACGGAATACCCCAATAAACACAGAATCCCCCCCAAAAAAACACAGAGTCCCCCCCAAAAACCACGGAATCCCCCCCAAAAAACCACAGAATCCCCCCAAAAACCACAGAATCGCCCCCCAAAACCACGGAATCGCCCCCAAAACCACAAAAATCGCCCCAAAAACCACAGAATTCCCCCAAAAAACAACAGAATCGCCCCAAAAAACAACAAAAAACCACCAAAAACCACAGAATTCCCCCAAAAACCACAGAATTCCCCCCAAAAACCACAGAATCGCCCCAAAAACCCACGGAATCCCCCCAAAATCCACGGAATACCCCAAAAAACACAGAATCCCCCCCCAAAAAACACAGAATCGCCCCAAAAACCAACAAAAAAAACACCAAAACCCACAGAATCCCCCCAAAAACCACGGAATCGCCCCCAAAAAACACAGAATCCCCCCAAAAAACCACGGAATCCCCCCCAAAAACAACAGAATCCCCCCAAAAACCACAGAATCCCCCAAAATCCACTGAATCCCCCTAAAAAAACACAGAATCCCCCCCAAAAACCACAGAATCCCCCCCCAAAAAACACCCCAAAAACCACAGAATCGCCCCAAAAACCCACGGAATACCCCCAAAAACCCACGGAATACCCCAAAAACCCACGGAATACCCCAAAAAACACAGAATCCCCCCCAAAAAAACACAGAGTCCCCCCCAAAAACCACGGAATCCCCCCCAAAAAAACACAGAATCGCCCCAAAAACCACAGAATCCCCCCAAAAAAACAACAAAAAAAACACCAAAACCCACAGAGTCACCCCAAAAAACCCACGGAATCCCCCCAAAAAACAACAAAAAACCCCCAAAAAAACCACTTAAAAACAAAAAAAAACAAAAAAACCCAAAAAAACCCAAAAAAACCCAAAAAAAACCACCAAAAGACAAAAAACCCCAAAAAACCCAAAAAAAACCCAAAAAAACCCAAATTCCCCCAAATCATTCAAAATTCAATGTAAATCATTCAAAATCTCCCCCAAAATCATTCAAAATTCAACGTAAATCATTCAAAATCTCCCCCAAACAATTAAAATTCAACTTAAATCCTTCCAAATCTCCCCCAAATCATTCAAAATTCAACGTAAATCATTCAAAATCTCCCCCAAAATCATTCAAAATTCAACGTAAATCATTCAAAATCTCCTCAAATCCTTCCAAATCTCCCCCAAATCATTGAGATTCAATGTAAATCATTCCAAATCTCCCCAAAGTCATTCAAAATTCAACGTAAATCCTTCCAAATCTCCCCAAATCTTTAAAAATTCAACGTAAATCATTCAAAATCTCCCCCAAATCATTCAAAATCTCCCCCAAATCATTCAAAATTTAACATAAATCATTAAAAATCATTCAAAATCTCCCCAAAATCATTAAAATTCAACGTAAATCCTTCCAAATTTCCCCAAATCTTTAAAAGTTCAATGTAAATCATTCAAAATCTCCCCAAATCATTCAAAATTCAACATAAATAATTCAAAATCTCCTCCAAATCATTCAAAATCTCCCCAAAATCATTCAAATTTCAACGCAAATCATTCAAAATCTCCTCCAAATCCTTCCAAATCTCCCCCAAATCATTCCAAATTCAACGCAAATCCTTCCAAATTTCCCCAAATCTTTAAAAATTCAACGTAAATCCTTCCAAATTTCCCCAAAATCATTGAAATTCAACGTAAATCCTTCAAAATTCAACGTAAATCCTTCAAAAATCTCCCCCAAATCATTCAAAATTTCCCCAAAATCATTAAAATTCAACGTAAATCCTTCCAAATTCAACGTAAATCCTTCCAAATTCAACGTAAATCCTTCCAAATCTCCCCCAAATCCTTCCACATTCAACATAAACCCTTCCAAACGCCCCCCAAACCCCCCCTGCAAATTCCTCACCGGATCCTCGCGGAATGCGGCGCTCAATTCGATCTCCAACGTTTGCTTCTGTTCGGCGAATCCGGAGAGGAAGAGCGCGGCGAAGGCGACGGTGTCGAGAGTGCGGAGGAGGCGGGAGCGGTAATGGAGCATAGCCTGGAAAAAAGGGGGGAAAACACCACCAATGACCCCCCAAAATCATTCGGAATTCCCATCAAATTCCCGCAGGATTCCCTCTTTTTGAGCCCTTCGCACCGAGCGAGCGGCCGAGGCCAAAGGGCGTCCGTCGGCGCCGTAGACGGTGACCGAGACCATAAACATTCCCAACGCGCGGTTGACGGGCGATTCCGGCACTTCCAATGCCAGCACCAAACGGTAAAGCTGTCCCGGGAAGAGCACCTGTGGGGCAGACCCATAGATCTATGGGGCAGAGTCAGAAGCGGACCCATAGAGGCATAGGGAGGTGGATGAGAGACCCTCAAATCCGACCCAGAGCCCCCAAATCCAGCTCCGAGACACAAAGAGAGCAGCACCTGTGGGGCAGACCCATAGATCTGTGGGGCAGAGTCATAACTGGACCCATAGAGCCATAGGGAGGAGGATGAGAGGCCCCCAAATCCGACCCAGAGCCCCCAAATCCAGCTTAGAGACACAAGGAGAGCAGCATATGGGGGGAATGTGGGGCAGACCCATAGATCTGTGGGGCAGAGTCAGAAGCGGACCCATAGAGGCATAGGGAGGAGGATGAGAGGCCCCCAAATCCGACCCAGAGCCCCCAAATCCAGTTTGGAGACACAAAGATAGCAGCACCTGTGGGGCAGACCCATAGATCTGTGGGGCAGACCCATAGATTTATGGGGCAGAGCCAGAAGCGGACCCATAGAGGCATAGGGAGGCAGCTGAGAGGCCCCCAAATCCGACCCAGACCCCCCAAATCCAGCTTGGAGACACAAAGAGAGCAGCACCTGTGGGGCAGACCCATAGATCTATGGGGCAGAGCCATAACTGGACCCATAGAGCCATAGGGAGGCGGATTAGAGGCCCCCAAATCCGACCCAGAGCCCCCAAATCCAGCTTGGAGACAGAAAGAGAGCAGCATATGGGGGGAATGTGGGGCCAGACCCATAGATCTATAGGGCAGGCCCATAGATCTATGGGGCAGAGCCAGAACCGGACCCATAGAGCCATAGGGAGGCGGATGAGAGACCCCCAAATCCGACCCAGAGCCCCCAAATCCAGCTTAGAGACACAAGGAGAGCAGCATATGGGGGAAATGTGGGGCCAGACCCATAGATCTGTGGGGCAGACCCATAGATTTATGGGGCAGAGCCAGAAGCGGACCCATAGAGCCATAGGGAGGCGGATGAGAGGCCCCCAAATCCGACCCAGACCCCCCAAATCCAACTTGGAGACACAAGGAGAGCAGTGCTTGAGGGGAATGTGGGGCAGACCCATAGATCTGTGGGGCAGACCCATAGATCTATGGGGCAGAGTCAGAAGCGGACCCATAGAGGCATAGGGAGGTGGATGAGAGGCCCCCAAATCCGACCCAGACCCCCCAAATCCAGCTTGGAGACACAAACAGAGCAGCACCTGTGGGGCAGACCCATAGATCTATGGGGCAGAGTCAGAACCGGACCCATAGAGGTATAGGGAAGCAGATGAGAGACCCCCAAATTCGACCCAGACCCCCCAAATCCAGCTTAGAGACACAAAGACAGCAGCATATGGGGGGAATGTGGGGCCAGACCCATAGATCTGTGGGGCAGACCCATAGATCTATGGGGCAGAGCCATAACTGGACCCATAGAGCCATAGGGAGGCAGATGAGAGACCCCCAAACCCAACCCAGACCCCCCAAATCCGACCCAGACCCCCCAAATCCAGGTCGGTGCCCCCCCGGCCGCCGTCCCCCCACATCCGTGGGGCGGCTCTGCCCCATAGATCTCAGGGGTCACTCCCCCCCTCCTCACCTTCTCCCGGTTGGGCCCCAATAGGGACACATTGGCGGTGGGGAAGGAGCACAGTTCGGGGCCGGGGGGGTCACAGTCAGTCCTGGGGAGGGAAGGGGTTAATTTTGCCTCATTTGCATAACCACGCCCCCCACGCAGGTTTCCTTTGCATAACCCCAACCTCTTGTTCATAGGGCTGTGTCTCATTTGCATAGCCACGCCCCTGCCTAGTGCCTCCACGGCACCATTTGCATAGCCACGCCCCCGCCTCGCAGCCACACCGCACCATTTGCATAGCCATGCCCCCACCTCACAGCCCCCCCCGCGCCATCTCATTTGCATAGCCACGCCTATTAAAGCCAAACCCCGCGCTGCGCTTAAACCCATCCCGGTGGGGGGTTTATATGAGTCCCGCCCACCTCATTTGCATAGTCACGCCCCCGTTCACTCACTCCTAACCCTTTATTTAAGCTCTGCTCGCTCGGCCACGCCCCCTTTCTTCCGCTCCAGCCATCTCATTTGCATATAACCCCTCCAACCCGTGCCTGCAGTGTCTCATTTGCATAGCCCCTCCCCTCAATCCCCTTCTACACTGAGCCCCGCCCCTTCCGTCTTCAGTCCCGCCCCCTCAAGCCCCGCCCCACTCCATTTTCCCCTCAACCCCACCCCTTCCCCTCAGCTCCGCCCCTGCCCCTCAGCCCCGCCCCCTCAAGCCTCTCCCCTTCTCTCAGCCCCACCCCATTCTCCCCTCAGCCCCGCCCCTTCCACTCTCAGCCCCGCCCCTTCCACCCCTCAGCCCCGCCTCATTCTCCCCTCAGCCCCGCCCCTTCTCCCCTCAGCCCCGCCCCTGACTTACCGGAAGCGCATGCGCAGAGGCCGCCAGAGGGCGCTGGCGGGTACGTATGCGCAGTGGAAGGCGGCGTAGAGCAAAGCGGCGCCCCAGAGCGCGAGGAGCGCCGCGCCCGCCGCCAGCCCCGCCCCCAGCGCCGCGCGCCGCGCCAGCGCCGCCCCCCGCCGTAACCATGGCAACAGCGGCAGGGGCGGGGCCAGGGGCGGCGCATCCATTGGGGCGCGGGGGGGGCGACGGGGGCGACCTGTGGACACAGAGACAGTCCCACCGATCTATGGGGCGCCCCACTGACTCCCAACTCCAGCCCCACGGATCTATGGGGCACCCCACTGATCCCCAACTCAGCCCCACGGATCTATGGGGCGCCCCACTGATCCCCAACTCAAGCCCCACGGATCTATGGGGCGCCCCACAGCCCCATATCCAGCCCCACAGCCCCCCCCCTCCAGCGCCACGGATCTATGGGGCGCCCCACAACCCCATATCCAGTCCCACAGCCCCCCCAACTCAGCCCCACGGATCTATGGGGCGCCCCACAACCCCATATCCAGTCCCACAGCCCCCCCAACTCCAGCCCCACAGATCTATGGGGCACCCCACAACCCCATATCCAGCCCCACGGATCTATGGGGCGCCCCACTGACCCCCAACCCCAGCCCCACGGATCCATGGGGCGCCCCCACAGCACCAACTCCAGCCCCACAGCCCCCCCAACTCCAGCCCCACAGATCTATGGGGCACCCCACAACCCCATATCCAGCCCCACGGATCTATAGGGCACCCCACAACCCCATATCCAGCCCCACAGATCTATGGGGCACCCCACAGCCCCAACTCCAGCCCCACAGCCCCCCCCAACTCCAGCCCCACGGATCTATTGGGCACATCACTGACCCAACTCCAGCCCCACATTCCCCCCAACTCCAGCCCCACAGCCCCCCGAACTCCAGCCCCCCAGATCTATGGGGCGCCCCACATCTATGGGTCCCTCTGGGCCGGGGGTCCCTCTCCTCCCGTACCGTCCCGCTCTCCTCCGGCTCCGCCACGCCCGGCCCCGCCCCCGCCCCGGCTCTTCCGGGTTGAGGCCCCGCCCCTTCTCCATGGCAACCGCCAACCAATGGGAAGCGAGGCGGTGCCCTTCGCCCCGCCCACCCCGAGCTCCGCCCCTCGTCGCGTCAAGCCACGCCTACATTCGTCTTGGCCACGCCCACTGCTGCCCCCAAACCCCTTTAAACCCTCCAAACTGCCCCAAACGGCCCCTAAAAGGCCTCCAAAAGCCCTAAAAACCCTATCCCGGCCCACAAATCCCCCCCAACTCCCACAAATCCTTCCAAACTGCCCCAAAATCCCTTAAACTGCCCCCAAATACCCCTAAACCGCCCCCCAACTACCCCAAGTCCCACCTCAACTCACCCAAATGCCCCCCAAACTGCTCCCAAATCCCCTAAAGTGCCCCAAATGCCCCCCTAACTCCCCCAAATCCCCCCAATCTGCACCAAACCCCCCAAACTCCCCCAAATCCCCTCAAAACTGCCCCAAATCCCCCCTAAACTGCTCCAAACTACCCCAAAGGCCCTTCAAACTACACCAAACCCCCCCTCGAACCGCCCCTACGCTGCCTCCACTTCTCCATGGCAACAGGGAGGGGGTCGCTAAGCCCCGCCCACTGCGGCCCTCTGACCACGCCCTCCCCGCTGAGGCCACGCCCACTGCGGCCGCCGCCATAGCAACAAGCGCGGCCCATAGGGAGCAATAAGGTGGGCGGAACCATTATGGGGAAAAGGGGGGCGCGTTTAGCCACGCCCCCGCCACGCCCATTGCCCCACCCGAAGGAGGGGGTGAGTGGTGGTGGTGGGGGTGTTCGCTTCTGTCTCAATGTGGGGGCAGGGGGAGGGGCTAAGCCCTCCCCCCAGTTTTGACAGAAACAGACACACCTCACCCCACCCACCCCCAAAATCGCAGTGGTTCCGCCCGCCCTGAGGAGAGCCGCTACGAGGATCCGATACGGTGGGGGGGGGGGGAGATGGGGAGGGGGGAAATGGGGGGTAATAACGGGGGGAGGGGGGAAATGAGGGGGTAAAAACGGGGGGAGGGGAGAAATGGGGGGCAGGAAGGGGAGATGGGGGAAAAGGGGGTGAAAAAAGAGGGAAAAAGGGGGAAAAAGGGGGAGATGGGGAAAAAGGGCGGGAAATGGGGGTAAAAAGATGGGGGTAAAAAGGGCGGGAGATGGGGTTGTTGTGAGGCAGAGGGAGAGGGGCAAAAAGGGGGAGATTGGGGGGACTTGGGGGGCAAAAAGAGAGATGGAGGGACTTGGGGGGCAAAAAGGGGGTGAGGGAAGAGATGGGGGAGATTGGGGGGGACTTTGGGGGCAAAAAGAGATGGACTTGGGGGGCAAAAAGGGGGTGAGGGGGAGATGGGGGTTGTGAGGCAGGAGGAGATGGGGCAAAAATGGGGAGATGGGGGGGACTTGGGGGGCAAAAAGGGGTGAGGGAAGAGATGAGGGAGATTGGGGGACTTGGGGGCAAAAAGGGGGTGAAGGGGAAATGGGGGAGATTGGGGGGACTTGGGGGGCAAAAAGGAGGGAAGGGGGAAATGGGGGAAGGGGAGATGGGGGAGATTGGAGGACTTGGGGGGCAAAAAGAGAGAGATGGAGGGACTTGGGGGGCAAAAAGGGGGTGAGGGAAGAGATGGGGGTTGTGGGGCAGGAGGAGATGGGGGAAAAAGGGGGAGATGGGGGTACTTGGGGGGCAAAAAGAGAGAGATGGTGGTGACTTGGGGGGCAAAAGGGGGTGAGGGGAAGATGGGGGTTGTGGGGCAGGAGGAGATAGGGGAAAAAGGGGGAGATGGGGGGACTTGGGGGGCAAAAAGGGGAGATGGGGGGACTTGGGGGCAAAAAGGGGGTGAGGGGGAGATTTGGGGGACTTGGGGGCAAAAAGAGAGAGATGGAGGGACTTGGGGGCAAAAAGGGGGTGAAGGGGAGATGGGGGAGATTGGGGGGACTTGGGGGGCAAAAAAGGTGAGATGAGGGACTTGGGGGCAAAAAGGGGGTGAGGGAAGAGATGGGGGACTTGGGGGGCAAAAAGAGAGATGGAGGGACCTGGGGGGCAAAAAGGGGTGAAGGGGAGATGGGGGAGATTGGGGGGCAAAAAGGGGAGATGGGGGGACTTGGGTGGGAGAAAGGGGGTGAGGGGAGAGATGGGGGAGATTGGGGGGGACTTGGGGGGCAAAATGGGGAGATGAGGGACTTGGGGGGCAAAAGGGGGTGAGGGGAGAGATTGGGGGGCAATAAGAGAGTGATGGAGGGATTTGGGGGGCAAAAAGGGGGTGAGGGGGAGATGGGGGTTGTGGGGCAGGAGGAGATGGGGAAAAAAGGGGGAGATGGTGGGACTTGGGGGGGCAAAAGGGGGTGAGGGAAGAGATTGGGGGGACTTGGGGGGCAAAAAAGGGGAGATGGGGGAGATTGGGGGGACTTGGGGGGCAAAAAGGGGGAGATGGGGGAGATTGGGGGGACTTGGAGGGCAGTTATGGGGCAGGTGTGGGGGGGACCAACCCCTCATCCTATGGGGTGGTTTTGTGGGGGGGGGTAGAGGGGGAGAAAAACTCTGCCCCACATCTTAAAGGGTCTTTGTGTGGGTCAGACCCCACAACTTATGGGGCGGGGGTTATTATGGGATGGGGGGGGGGGGCAGGACCCCCCCCTTCTTATTATGGGATGGTTGTGGGGGGGGGGAGAACCCATTTCTTTCCCCTTTTCTTTGTGATGGGGAACACCACACACACCCCCACTGCCCCCCAAGTTTTGAGGTGGTTTGGGGGGATCAGAGCTCAGCCCCACAACTTATGGGGCGCTGAGGATGTAGTTGGGGGGCAGAGGAACCCCAACTTTTGTTTCTTTCCCCCCCCCTACAGCCCCCCATGAAGGGCGAGACCCCCGTCAACAGCACCATGAGCATCGGGCAGGCTCGCAAGATGGTGGAGCAGCTCAAGATCGAGGCCAGTCTGTGTCGCATCAAGGTGTGGGGCTGCCCCATAGCGAGGCGGGGGGGGCACTTGGGGGGCTGCCCCATAGCTTGGGGGGCTGCCCCATAGCTTGGGGAAGGGGGCTGAGCCCATAGCTTGGGAGAGGCTGCGTGACGTTGGGGGGGGCTGCAACGCATGTGGGTGCTGCCCCATAGCTGGGGGTTGAGCCACACTTAGGGGGCTGCCCCATAGCTTGGGGGGCTGCCTTGCAGTTAGGGGGCTGCCCCACACTTAGGGGTCTGCCCCATAGCTTGGGGAGCAGTCTGACACTCAGGGGGTATCGTTACGGTTAGGGGGCTGCTTCCTACTTGAGGGGCTGCCCCCTAACCTAAGGCTCTGCCCCACATCTTAGGCTCTGCCCCACACTTGGGGGGCTGCATTATACACTTCCTACTCAAAGCTCTGCCCCCTAACTCAAGGCTCTGCCCCACACTTGGGGGGCTGCATTACACACTTCCCACTCAAGGCTCTGCCCCACATCTTAGGCTCTGCCCCACACTTGGGGGGCTGCATTATACACGTCCCTCTCAAGGCTCTGCCCCACATCTTAGGTTCTGCCCCACACTTGGGGGGCAGCATTATACAGTTCCCACTCAAGGCTCTGCCCCCTAACTCAGAGCTCTGCCCCACATCTTAAGCTCTGCCCCACATTTGGGGGGCTGCATTACACACTTCCCACTCAGGGCTCTGCCCCACACTTGGGGGGCTGCATTATACACTTCCCACTCAAAGCTCTTCCCCCTAACTCAGGGCTCTGCCCCACACTTGGGGGGCTGCATTATACACGTCCCTCTCAAGGCTCTGCCCCCTAACTCAAGGCCTCTGCCCCACACTTGGGGGGCTCTGCCCCCCAACTAGGAGCTCTGCCTGCCTCTTAGACGTGGACACCATTACCTTTTGGGAAGCAGCTTCCAACTCAAAGCTCTGCCCCCCAAGTCAGGGCATTGCCCCACACCTCAGGCAGCTCTGCCCCACACTTGGGGGGCTCTGCCCCCTAACTGCCGCTGCCCCACAGGTGTCGAAGGCGGCGGCCGAGCTGCTGACGTACTGCGAAGCTCACGCCTGTGAGGACCCTCTGCTCACGCCCGTCCCCACCTCCGAGAACCCCTTCCGCGAGAAGAAGTTCTTCTGCGCCCTCCTCTGAGCCCCACAAGTTAGGGGGCAGCCCCACAAGTTAGGGGGCAGCCCCACAAATTGGGGGGCAGCCCCACAAATGAAGGGGGAACCCCTTAGCTCGGGCGTTTCGCCTCCCACCTCCACGGTTTGCGTTGCGCTTGGGGGAGGCTGCCCCACACTTAGGGGGCTGCCCCACGCTTGGGGGGCTGCCCCACACTTAGGGTTCAGCCCCACATTTAGGGTTCAGCCCCACAAGTTGGGGGTTTCCATCACACTTGGGGGGTTGTATCCTATGTCGGTGCTGCCCCATAACTTAAAGGGGTGGTCCATCGCACTTAGGGGGCTGCCCCACACTTGGGGGGCAGCCCCATGACTTGGGGGGGGGCCAGCCCTGTAACACTCTTCTCACACACTTAGGGGGCTGCCCCATAGCATGGGGGGCAGCCCCATAACCGGGGGACAGGGGAGGTCACATTACAACTTAGGGGGCTGCCCCATAACTTGGGGGGCAGCTCCACACTTGGGGGGCTGCCCTAGAGCATGGGGGGCAGCCCCATAAGTGGGGGGGGGGCAGAAATGTGGGGCGCCCCTTCTGCCCCACAAGTGCTCCTTCTGCCCCATAAGTGCCCCTTCTGCCCCACAGACAATAAAGGACCCCCCCGGCGCCACCTTGGGCTGAGAGTTTGGGGGGTAATTAATGGATTAATTAGTGTCATTAATGGGTTAATTAAGAGTGTGCGGGTAATTAATGGGGTAATTAGTATGGTGTTTAATTAGTGGGGGGTAATAATGGGGTAATTGGGGGTAATTAGTGGGGATAATTAGTGGGGGGTAATTAGTGGGAGGTAATGAGTGGGGGTAATTAGTGGGGGGTAATGAGTGGGGGTAATTAGTGGGGGGTAATTAATGGGGCAAAAGCGATGTAATAATGGGGTAATTGGAGCGTGGGGGTAATTAATGGGGTATTTAGTGTGGAGGTGATTAATGGGGTAATTGGAGTGTGTGAGGGGTAATTAATGGGGGTAATAACCGCGGGTAATTAATCGGTGGCATTAATTAAGGGGTATTAATGGGGGGGAGGGGGGTGCCCTTATCAAAGATGGCGGCGCCCATCACGGCTTCTCCGCCAGCCCCAAGATGGCGGCGCCCGCACCCAAAATGGCGGCGTCCGCACCCAAGATGGCCGCGCCAGCAACGGCTTCACCGCGTCCGGCGTATCGCGGCGCGCAAGATGGCGGCTCCTGTCCCAAAATGGCGTCGCCCTCTTCCATCCAACGCGGGGCTGCGGCAAAGGGCGGGGGGAAGGGGGGGGGTACGAGGAGGCCACGCGGGGGACGATGGGAAGGGGGCGGGGTCCCAAGAGGCGCCGCCGCCATCTTAGTGAGGGCCGCGCCAAGATGGCGGCGCGGTTGCCATGGCAACGAGGGGCTCCAACCCGCCCCCCCCACCCCGAAACCGGCCCCGAAACCCCCAAAATCTGCCCTAAAAACCCACAAACTCCAAACTAAACCGCCCGAAACACCTCCACAACCACCTCCAAACCACCCCAAGTGCCCCCCACCCCCGAATCCACTCCAATCCCCCTCAACCGCCCCAAATCCCCCCTCAAAACCTATAAAATGGCCCCAAAACCACTCCAAATTCTCCCCAATTCCCCTAAAACGCCCCCAAAACGCCCTAAAATGCCCCTAAAAGCCATGACCCCCCCCAAATCCCTCTTCAAGTACTCCAAATCCCCCTTAATCCACTCCAACCCCTCTGAAATGCCCCCAAAAAACCCGAACTGCCCTAAAATCCTCCATAAACCGCCCCAAATCCCCCTTAAATCGCCCCAAATCCCCCCTAAACTGCCCCAAATCCCCCAATCAGCCCCAAATTCCCACTGAACTGTCCCAAATGCCCCCTAAACCGCCCCAAATGCCCCTAATCCGTCTCAAATCTCCTCTAAACCGCCCCAATTCCCCCTATTCTGCCCCAAATCCCCCCTGAACCGCCCCAAATCCCCCTAAATTGCCCAAATTCCCCCCGAACCTGCCCAAATTCCCCCTAATCCGCCCCAAATCCCTCAAATTCCCCCTAATCCACCGCAAATCCCCTCTAAACTGTCCCAAATCTCCTCTAAATTGCCCCAAATTCCCCTAAATTGCCCCAAATTCCTCTAAATTGCCCCAAATCTCCTCTAAACCGCCCCAATTTCCCCCCTATTCTGCCCCAAATCCCCTCTAAATTGCCCCAAATCCCCTCTAAACTGCCCAAATCCCCCCTGAACTGCCCCAAATTTCCCCTAAATTCCCCCGAATCCCCCCAATTCCCCCTATTCTGCCCCAAATTCCCCCTAAATTGCCCCAAATCCCCTCTAAACTGTCCCAAATCCCCTCTAAATTGCCCCAAATTCCCCCTAAATTTCCCCAAATCCCCTCAAATTCCCCCTTAAATTGCCCCAAATTCCCCTAAATTGCCCCAAATTTCCCCTAAATTGCCCCAAATCCCCCCAAATTCCCCCTAAATTGCCCCAAATTCCCTGAATGCCCCAAATTCCCCCTAAATTGCCCCAAATTCCCCTAAATTTCCCCAAATTCCCCTCGAGGCTCTCAGACTCCTCAATTTCTTTTCTTTATTCTAAAAACGGACTCGGAGGCGCTCGGACCCTCCGGAATCCCCCGAGGACGGAACCCCCCCCCGACAGAAAAGAAACCCCAAAAAAACACCACAAAACAGAGAAAATGGGGGGTTGGAGGGACCCCCCCTCCCGAAAATGGGAAAAGTGGGAATTTTTTCTTCCTTTTTGCCATAGTTTTTCTTTTTTTCCATTTTTCTCTCTTTTTTTCCTATTTTTTTTGTATATTTTTTCCACACTTTTCCTATATTTTCCCACATTTTTTCCCTTATTTTCAAATTTTTCCTATATTTTCCCCTTCTTTTCCACATTTTTTCCTATACTTTTCCACACTTTTCCTATATTTTCCCACATTTTTTCCCTTATTTTCCACATTTTTCCTATACTTTTCCACACTTTTCCTACATTTTCCCACATTTTTCCCCTTCTTTTCCACATTTTTCCTATTACTTTTCCATACTTTTTCCTACATTTTCCCACATTTTTCCTTATTTTCCACATTTTTCCTATATTTTCCCCTTATTTTCCACATTTTTCCTATACTTTTTCCCCTTCCTTTTCACATCTTTTCCTATACTTTTCCACACTTTTCCTACATTTCCCCACATTTTTCCCCTTATCTTCCACATCTTTTTCCTCTATTTTTCCAATTTTTTCCCTTTTTTTACCACTTTCACCCCACACTTTCCCTTTTTATTTCCGCATTTTTTCCCTTCACTTTCTGCATTTTTCCCTTCATTTCCGCATTTTTCCCTTCGTTTCCACATTTTTCCTTTTATTCCCCTCTTTCCCCTTTATTTCCACATTTTTTCCCTTCATTTCCGCATTTTTTCCCTTTTATTCCATATTTTTCCCTTTTATTTCCACATTTTTCCTTTTATTTCCCCTCTTTCCCTTTTATTTCCACTCTTTTAATTCCATTTTTCCCTTTATTTTCCCATCTTTCCCTTTATTTCCATATTTTCCCTTTTTATTTCCACATTTCCCTTTTATTTCCACATTTTCCTTCTATTTCCATATTTTTTCCTTTCATTTCCACTCTTTTATTCCACTCTTTTCCATTTCCACCTTTTTTTCCTACACTTTTTCCACATTTTTTCCCTTTTCTTTCCACGTTTCTCATTTTCCGTATTTTTTTTTGGTCATTTTTCTTTTATCTAAAAAGCCCTCAATTTCCCCCCTTTTCCGTCGGCTCCGGGCGGGAAAAAAAAAAACCCCATGGAAATAACCCCAAAAAAACCCCCAAATTCTCCACAGATTCGAAGGCGGAAAAGAAAATTTGAATTGGGGAAAAAAGGGGGAAAAAAGGGGGAAAAAAGGGGAAAAAGGGGGGAAAAGGGGGGGAAAAAGGGGGAAAAGGGGGAAAAAAGGGAAAAGGGGGGGAAGGTGGGACAAAGGGGGGAAAAGGGGGGAAAAAAAGGGGAAAAAGGGGGAAAAAGGAGGGGAAAAGGGGGAAAAGGGGGGACAAAGGGGGGGAAAAGGGGAAAAAGGGGGGAAAAAAGGGGGAAAATAGGGATTAAGGGGGGGGAAAAAGGGAATTTGCCCCCTAATTAAGGCCCTCAATTAATTTAAGAGCCCTCTCAGCACTGTCCCGTGGGGGGAGGGGCGGTAATGAACAGCGCAATTAAGGGCTCTCGTAACGAAGGGCGCCCCAATCACACTAATTAAGGGCTCTGCGCTAACGAAAGGGCGTTCCAGTCGCGCTAATTAAGGGGTTCTGTGCTAATTAAGGGGCTCTGTGCTAATGAAGAGCGCCCCAGTCAACACTAATTAAGGGCTCTCGTTAACGAAGGGCGCCCCCTACTCACACTAATTAAGGGCTCTGCGCTAACGAAGGGGCTCTGCGCTAACAAAGGGCATCCTTCTCAGCTAATTAAGGGGCTCACACTAACGAAGGGCGCCACTCGCGCTAATTAAGGGGCTCTGCGCTAACGAAGGGGCCCTCGTTAACAAAGGGCGCCCTCTCTCACGTTAATTAAGGGCTCTGTGCTAATGAAGGGGCTCTGTGCTAACGAAGGGCGCCCTCCTCACGCTAATTAAGGGGCTCTCATTAACGAAGGGCACCCTACTCATGTTAATTAAGGGCTCTGTGCTAATGAAGGGCACCCAGTCACCCTAACGAAGGGGCTCTCGTTAACGAAGGGCGCCCTCCTCACACTAATTAAGGGCTCCTGCACTAACGAAGGGCGCCCAGTCGCATTAATTAAGGGGCCTGTGCTAACGAAGGGGCTCTGCGCTAACGAAGAGCGCCCTCCTCACACTAATTAAGGGGCTCTCGTTAACGAAGGGCACCCCACTCACACTAATTAAGGGGCCTGTGCTAACGAAGGGGCTCTAATTAACGAAGGGCACCCCCACTCACACTAATTAGGGGCCTGTGCTAACGAAGGGGCTCTAATTAACGAAGGGCGCCCCCACTCACACTAATTAAGGCGCCTGTTGCTAACGAAGGGCGCCCTTCTCACGCTAATTAAGGGGCTCTCGTTAACGAAGGGCACCCCACTCACACTAATTAAGGGGCCTGTGCTAACGAAGGGGCTCTAATAACGAAGGGCACCCCCACTCACACTAATTAAGGGCTCTGTGCTAACGAAGGGTGCCCACTCGGCACTAATTAAGGGGCCTGTGCTAACGAAGGGGCTCTAAATTAACGAAGGGCGCCCCACTCACACTAATTAAGGCGCCTGTGCTAACGAAGGGCGCCCCTTCTCCACGCTAATTAAGAGGCCTGTGCTAATGAAGAGCGCCCCCAGTCACGCTAATTAAGGGCGTCTGCGCTAACGAAGGGCACCCAGTCACGCTAATTAAGGGGCTCTCGTTAACGAAGGGTGCCCCACTCACACTAATTAACGACTCTGTGCTAACGAAGGGCGCCCCTTCTCACGGTAATTAAGGGGCTCTGTGCTAACGAAGGGGCTCTCGTTAACAAAGGGCGCCCCCCACTCACACTAATTAAGGGGCTCTGTGCTAATTAAGGGGCTCTCGTTAACGAAGGGCGTCAGGTCACGCTAATTAAGGGCTCTGCACTAACGAAGGGCGCCCCCCGCTCACACTAATTAAAGGGGCTCTCATTAATGACAGCGCCCCCATCGCCTTAATTAAGGGCCTCTACGCTAACCGAGGGCTCTGCGCTAACGAAGGGGCTCTCATTAAACAGAGGCCTTTGCGCTAATTAAGGGCCTTCGCGCTAACGAAGGGACCCTTTTTCCCTTAGGGGGGAGCACAAAAAGCCCCCCCTGCCCCCCCTTAATTAATTAATTAACGTAATTAACGAAGGGAATGAACCCAATCAGCGCCGACGCCTTTTCTCCCCCCCCCCCCCCCCCCTTTTTTTTGGGAACCGTTTTTCCGGGAATTTGAAGAGGAGGAGGGGGGGGGGGGAGGGGCAGCGCTTTTCCCACCATTCCCAGATTTTTCTGGAAAGTTGGGATTTTTCCGGGATTTCCCCCAAAAAAATTCCCTCCTCCCCCCCTCTCCAAAGCCGTTTCCCATCGGAATCTGTGGGGAAAACAGCGATGGAATTCCTTTTTCCACTAAAATGGAGTTTTCCCGCCAAAACGGGACATTTTCCCCACAAAATTAACATTTTTTTTTTTCCGCCAAAATGGTGGTTTTTTAAACACCAAATGAGATTTTTTTTTCCCCCCCTGAGATTTTTTTTCCTCATAAATGGATATTTTTTCCCCCAAAATGGGATTTTTTCCCCCCAAAATGGGATTTTTTTCCCCAAAAATGGGATTTTTTCCCCCAAAATGGGATTTTTTTTCCCCAAAAATGGGATTTTTTTTTCCCCCAAAATGGGATTTTTTTTTTCCCCCAAAAGGGATTTTTTTTTTCCCCCAAAATGAGATTTTTTTCCCCCCAAAATGGCATTTTTTCTCACAAAAATGGGATTTTTCCAAACCAAAATGGCATTTTTTTTCCACAAAATGGGATTTTTTACCTACTAAATGGATATTTTTTCGCTAAAATGAGATTTTTTTTCCCACCCAAAATGAGATTTTTTCCCCCAAAAATGGATTTTTCACACAAAAATGGGATTTTTTCCCACCACAATGTTATTTGTTTTCCACAAAAATGGGATTTTTTTCCACAAAAATGAGACTTTTTTCGCCTAAAATGAAATTTTTTCGCAAAAAATGAGATTTTTTTTCGCTTAAAATGAGATTTTTTTCTCACAAAAAAGGGATTTTTTTCCCGCCAAGGTGGGATTTTTTTCCTGTCAGGATAGGAATTTTTCCCGCCAAAAAGGGGAATATTCCCACCAAGATGGGATTTTTTTCCCACAAAATGGGATTTTCTTCCCCCACAAAATGGGGATTTTTCCCCACAAAATGGGATTTTCCACCAAAATGGGAATTTTTTTCCCGCCAAGGTGAGGAATTTTCTCACCAAAATGGGAATTTTTCTCGCAAAAAAAGAATTTTTTCCCCCCAAAAATGGGGTTTTTTTCTCACTAAAATGGGAATTTTTCTCACCAATAATGGGATTTTTCCGCCCAAGATGGGAATTTTTTTCCCCACAAAATGGGAATTTTCTGCCAAGATGGGAATCTTTCACCACCAAAATGAGAATTTTTTCCCAACCAAGATGGATGTTTTTCCCCCACCAAAATGGGATTTTTTCTCACCAAGATGGGAATTTTTCCCCCACAAAATTGGAACTTTTCCCCACAAAATAGGATTCTTCCCACCAAGACGGAATTTTTCTCACCAAAATGGGATTTTTTCTCTCAAAAAAAGGGATTTTTCCCACCAAGATGGAATTTTTCTCATCAAAATAGGATTTTTTTCCCACCAAGATGGGAATTTTTTACCCCACAAAATGGGAATTTTCCCCACCAAAATAGGATTTTTCCCGCCAAGATGGGAATTTTTTCCCCCACAAAACGGTTATTTTTTTTCCCAAGATGCGAATTTTTCCCACCAAAATGGGAATTTTCCCACCAAGATGAGAATCTTTCCCACCAAGATGGGATTTTTTTTTCCCACAAAATGGTATTATTTTCCCCCAAAATAGGATTTTTTCCCACCAAAATGGGAATTTTCCCACAAAAATGGGATTTTTTCCCACCAAGATGGAATTTTTTCCCCACAAAACGGTATTTTTTTTCCCCACAAAACGGGTATTTTTTCCCTCAAGATGAGATTTTTTCCCCACCAAGACGGGAATTTCCCCACCAAGATGGAATTTTCTCACCAAAATGGGATTTTTTCCCCACCAAGATAGGATTTTTCCCGCCAAGATGGGAATTTTCCCCACAAAATTGGAATTTTCCCGCTAAAATAGGATTCTTCCCACCAAGATGGGAATTTTTCCCACCAAGATGGATTTTTCCCCCATAAAATGGTATTTTTTTTCCCCCACAAGATGGGATTTTTCCCCACCAAGATGGGAATTTTTCTCGCCAAGATGGGAATGTTCCCACCAAAATGGGACTTTTTCTCACCAAAATAGGATTTTTCCCGCCAAGATGGGATTTTTTTTCCCACAAAATGGTATTTTTTTCCACAAAATAGGATTTTTTTTTTCCGCCAAAATGGGAATTTTCCCACAAAAATGGGAATTTTTCCAAGATGGAATTTTTTCCCCACAAAACGCTATTTTTTTTCCCCCCAGATGAGATTTTTCCCCACCAAGATGGAATTTTTCCCCACAAAATTGGAATTTTCCCGCTAAAATAGGATTCTTCCCACCAAAATGGGAATTTTCCCACCAAAATGGGAATTTTTCCTGCCAAGATAGAATTTTTTCCCCACAAAACGCTATTTTTTCCCCCACAAAACGCTATTTTTTTTCCCCAAGATGGGATTTTTCCCACCAAGATGGAATTTTTTCCCCACAAAATAGGAATCTCCCACCAAGATGGGAATTTTTCCCCACAAAATGGGAATTCTCCCACCAAGATGGGAACTTTTCCCCCCAAAATGGGAATTTTCTCCCAAGATGGGAATTTTTCCCACCAAGACGAGAATTTCCCCTCCCCAAAACCGCCATTTCCCCTCCAAAATGCCCATTTTTCCCCCCAAACCCCCATTTTTTCGGGAATCCCCTCCCTTCCCCCCTTTTTTCCCGGGACAACAAAACCCCCGCCCCTCAGAGCCGTTATTTTTCGGTTTTTACGGAATCAGACAATTTTCTTTTCAACAAACTTTAAAAAAAAAAAAAAAATGTACATTTTTCCGCCGTCTTTTCCGGAATTTTTTTTTTTTTTCCTTTTTTTTCCCCCCCCTCTCTCTCTCCTCCCCCCTTTTTTTTTTTTTTTCCCCACCCCCCTCCCCTTTTTCCCTCTTTTTTTTCCCCCTCCCCCTCCCCCAACCCTTTTCCCAAATTCCCCAATTCCCGGCCGGATTTTCGGGATGCGGCGGGGGATTCACGGTAGCCTTGGTATCCTAGTAGTAATTCCTGTAGTACCGATCCCTGTCCTGGTAGTAATTCTGCCACTGGGAACCGAAAAAGGATTATTGGGATTATCCTGGGAATAAAAGGCGGAATACTTAGGAATTTCCGACCGGAACGCCGTTAACCTCCCGGTTGTTACTGTCGGTAGTAATCGCGGTAGCGGTTGTAGTCGTAATCGCGGCCGTGTAGGAAACGGTCGTAATCGCCTCGGTAGCGGGTCGTAGAAATTCCGGTAACCCTGGGAAAAAAAAAACCGGGGAATGGGGGTTGGGAAATGGGTGGGATTGGGAGAAGGAGGAGCTGAGGTGAAGGCCTTTTTTCGCTTCCGCCAATCCTCATTCCCTTCTCCCAACATGAATCCTCGTTCCCAGTGCCGATGGTTCCTCGCAGGAGCGGTGGGAATGGATCCCGGTTATCCCAGGAAAGGGAGCCGGGAGGAGCCCCCAGTTCCCCACATGGAATTTCGCCAATCCATATCCCGTCGGCACCAATCCGGATCCTTTCCTCCGATCCACATCGCTTTTCCTTGATCCTGATCCCTTCCTCCGTATCGGATCCCTCCCAATCCCGAATCCCTCCTAATCCCGCTCCTTCCTCCAATCCACATCCCCTTCCCTGATCCTGATCCCAATCCCTTCTCCACATCCGGATCCCTCCCAATCCCTCCCAATCCTTCTCTCTCCCTCCAATCCACATCCCTTTCCCTCATCCCGATCCCTCCTCCACACCCGGATCCATCCCAATCCCAATCCCTCCCAATCCCACTCCTTTCCTCCAATCCACATCCCTTTCCCTGATCCCAATCCCTCCTCCATATCCGGATCCCTCCCAATCCCACTCCTTTCCTCCAATCCATATCCCTTTCCCTGATCCCCTAATCCCAATTATCCCAATTATCCCAATCCTCCTCCATCTTTGGATCCCTTCTCCATATCCACATCCCTCCTCCCAATCCCTCCCAATCCGGATCCTTTCCTCCAATCCACATCCCTTTCCCTGATCCCGATCCCTCCACCACATCCGGATCCCTCCCAATCCCAATCCCTCCCTCCAATCCACATCCCTCCCACTTCCAATCCCAATCCCTCCTAATCCGGATCCTTTCCTCCAATCCACATCCCTTTCCCTGATCCCAATCCCTCCTCCATATCCGGATCCCTCCCAATCCCAATCCCTTTCCCTGATCCCCTAATCCCAATCATCCCAATCCTCCTCCATCTTTGGATCCCTTCTCCATATCCGCATCCCTCCTCCCAATCCCAATCCCTCCCTCCAATCCACGTCCCTTTCCCTGATCCCAATCCCTCCTCCATATCCGGATCCCTCCCAATCCCAATCCCAATCCCAATCCCTCCTTCCAAACCACATCCCTCCTAATCCCAATCCCTCCCTCCAATCCACATCCCTTTCCCTGATCCCTCCCTCCATATCCGGATCCCTCCCAATCCCAATCCCTCCTAATCCGGATCCTTTCCTCCAATCCCAATCCCTTTCCCTGATCCCAATCCCAATTATCCCAATCCTCCTCCATCTTTGGATCCCTTCTCCATAGCCGCATCCCTCCTCCCAATCCCAATCCCTCCCAATCCCAATCCCTCCTAATCCCGATCCTTTCCTCCAATCCACATCCCTTTCCCTCATCCCGATCCCTCCTCCATATCCGGATCCCTCCCAATCCCAATCCCTCCAATCCACATCCTTTTCCCTGATCCCGATCCCTCCTCCATATCCGGATCCCTCCCAATCCCAATCCCAATCCCTCCAATCCACATCCTTTTCCCTGATCCCAATCCCTCCTCCATATCCGGATCCCTCCCAATCCCGGTTATCCCAGATGATCCCGGCAATTCCTTTTTCCGGTGGGGAATTCCGGCTCACCCCTCTGTTCCCGGGCTGCCCCCAGTACTGCTGCTGTCCGTACACGCGGTTGTCGTAGCCGCGGCGTTGTCCGCCCACTGGAAAAAAACACGGAAACATCGGAATTCCCGACGGATCGGGCCGAATCCTGACGGATCGGGGCCAAATCCCGACGGATCGGGGCCAAATCCTGACGGAAACACAGCCCCGACGCCTCCCGCTTCCCGATTCGGGGAGGAAAAAGCCCTCTTTGCTGCCGGAATTGTGGAATGAGAAGGGAAAAGTGGGATAAGGGGAGCGGAAAAAGTGTGGGATAAAGGATGAGGGCGGAATGGAGGCGGCGCTTCCCATTTCCGGGAGCAAATCCCATCTTATTGGCGGAATATGGGAAGGAGAGCAGCTTCCAGGGAGGAAAAGTGGGATGAGAGCAGTATGGCGAGGAAAAAAACGGGAAGCGGGATGAGAATTGGGAATCGGGATGAGTTCCGAGGCTGGAATGGAGGCGGCGCTTCCCGTTTCCAGGAGCAAATCCCATGTTTTTGCTGGAATATGGGAAAGAGAGCGGTTTCCGGGGAGGAAAAGTGGGATGAGGGCAGTATGAGGATGAGAAAAACAGGAAACGGGATAAGAATCGGGAAGCGGGATGAGTTCCGAGGCCGGAATGGAGGCGGCGCTTCCCATTTCCGGGAGCGAATCCCATCTTATTGGCGGAATATGGGAAGGAGAGCGGCTTCCGGGCAGGAAAAGTGGGATGAGGGCAGTATGGGGAGGAGAAAAACGGGAAGTGGGATGAGAATTGGGAAGCGGGATGAGTTCCGAGGCCGGAATGGAGGCGGCGCTTCCCGTTTCCGGGAGTGAATCCCATGGTTTTGCTGGAATATGGGAAGGAGAGCGGCTTCCGGGGAGGAAAAGTGGGATGAGGGCATCATAGGGAGCAAAAAAGTGGGATAAGAATCGGGAAGCGGGATGAGAATCGGGATGAGCTCCGAGGCCGGAATGGAGGTGGCACTTCCCATTTCCGGGAGCAAATCCGGAATCCGGGAAGAGGCCTTTGGGATGGAAAAGACAGGAAGATAAAGAGCGGAAAAGCTTCGGGAAGCGGGATAAGGCCGGAACGGAAGCGCCGCTTCCCATTTCTGGGAGTAAACCCAACGGGAAACGCCGGAATCCGGAAGCGCGAGGAGCTTTCGGGAAGGAAAAAAGGGCAGGAAAAGCTTTGGGAAGCGGGAAAAGACCCGGAAAATCCGTGGGGAGAAGGCCTCACCGTATCCCTGCCCGCGGTTGCGGTTCTGGCGGTTGCGTTTGTTGCGGTTGTTGCGGCGGTTCGCTCGCTTTTCCGAAGGCGGAAGCAACTTCCGGGCTTCTTCCTTGTATTTGGTGACCAACGGTTGCGCCTCTTCCTTCTGGAGTTCTCCGTAAATCACTTCATCCAAATAATCGTTCTTTTCCGGAAGGGAATAATTCGCTACGGCGCCAAAAAAAAAAACGGGGTTGGAAAAAGATGTCGGAAAGGATGGGAGAAAAACAGATCCGAGCTCCAAAGCTCCCAAAAACTCCGGGATCCCTCTCCAGATCCTTCTTTCCATGGATCCAAGTCCAGATCCCTCTCCAGATCCTTCCATCCCATGGATCCAGCCCTTCTAGATCCTTCTTTCCATGGATCCATGCCTAAATCCCTCTCCAGATCCTTCCATCCCACGGATCCATGTCCAGATCCTTCCATCCCATGGATCCAGCCCTTCTAGATCATTCCTTCCACGGATCCATACCCAGATCCCTCTCCAGATCCTTCTTTCCATGGATCCACACCCACATCCCTCTCCAGATCCCTCCATCCCACGGATCCAGCCCTTCTAGATCCTTCTTTCCATGGATCCATGCCCAGATCCCTCTCCAGATCCTTCTTTCCATGGATCCAAGTCCAGATCCCTCTCCAGATCCTTCCATCCCACGGATCCAGCTCTTCTAGATCCTTCTTTCCATGGATCCATGCCCAGGATCCCACTCCAGATCCTTCCATCCCATGAATCCAGCCCTTCCAGATCCTTCCCACGGATCCATGCCCACATCCCTCTCCAGATCCTTCCATCCCATGGATCCAGCCCTTCTAGATCCTTCTTTCCATGGATCCATGCCCAGATCCCTCTCCAGATCCTTCCATCCCACGGATCCATGTCCAGATCCCTCCATCCCATGGATCCAGCTCTTCTAGATCCTTCTTTCCATGGATCCATGCCCACATCCCTCTCCAGATCCTTCCATCCCACGGATCCATGTCCAGATCCCTCCATCCCATGGATCCAGCTCTTCTAGATCCTTCTTTCCATGGATCCATGCCCAGATCCCGCTCCAGATCCTTCCATCCCATGGATCCAAGTCCAGATCCCTCTCCAGATTCCTCCATCCCATGAATCCAGCCCTTCCAGATCCTTCTTTCCATGGATCCATGCCCAGATCCCTCTCCAGATCCTTCCATCCCATGAATCCAGCCCTTCCAGATCCTTCTTTCCACGGATCCATGCCCACATCCCTCTCCAGATCCTTCATTCCATGAATCCAGCCCTTCTAGATCGTTCTTTCCATGGATCCAAGTCCAAATCCCTCTCCAGATCCTTCCATCCCATGGATCCAGCCCTTCTAGATCCTTCTTTCCACGGATCCATGCCCAGATCCCTCTCCAGATCCTTCCATCCCACGGATCCAGCTCTTCTAGATCCTTCTTTCCATGGATCCATGCCCACATCCCTCTCCAGATCCTTCCTTCCTGTGGATCCAGCCCTTCTAGATCCTTCTTTCCATGGATCCATGTCCAGATCCCTCTCCAGATCCTTCCATCCCATGGATCCATGTCCAGATCCCTCCATCCCATGGATCCAGCCCTTCCAGACCCTTCTTTCCATGGATCCATGCCCAGATCCCTCTCCAGATCCTTCCATCCCACGGATCCATGTCCAGATCCCTCCATCCCATGGATCCAGCTCTTCTAGATCCTTCTTTCCATGGATCCATGTCCAGATCCCTCTCCAGATCCTTCCATCCCACGGATCCCTCTCCAGATCCCTCCATCCCATGGATCCAGCCCTTCTAGATCCTTCTTTCCATGGATCCATGTCCAGATCCCTCTCCAGATCCTTCCATCCCACGAATCCAACCCTTCCCAACCCCTTTTTATCCCAACATTTCCCCCCTTTTTTCCTCCCCGAATCCCATCGGGACAAACCCTGAATCCCAACCTTTCATTTCCAACATCACCGACTCCGGAACGTCATCCCCTTCCGCTTCCTTCCGTAATTCCAACCTTTTTTTCCAATCCTCATCCGTCGGAACGATAACCACCACTTTCCGGGAGAAACCTTTGAAGGCCAAAAGCTTCCGGCGTTGCCCGGAATTATAAACGTTGCACTGGGATAAAAGGGGAAAGGAAAGAGCGGTAACGAAGGCGAATTCCGGATAGTGGGAAAAAAGACCGGGAATTTGGGATACGGACCTGGTCGAGGATGAAATTCCGCTTGGCTCGGGGCGCGATCTGGACCAGCTTGCTAAGGCACTGAGCCGCCTGCTGGGCCAGCAGATCCCGGCTCTTGGCATCCAATTCTTCCGCTTCCGGGCCTTTCGCCTGGGAAGAGGGAGGAAGGAGGGGAAAAAGGGCAATCGGAGAGAGTTGGGCTACTGGAAAGGGGGTTTGGGCTATCGAAAAGGGGTTAGAGGTGGGGGATTTGGGAGGGTGGGCGACTAAAAAGGGGCTGTGGGCTATCAAAAAGGGGGTCTGGGCTACCAAAAGGGGCTCTGGGCTACCAAAAAGGGGCTTCTGGGCTACAAAAAGGGGCTCTGGGCTACCGAAAAGGGGCTCTGGGGTACTAAAAATGGGGTCTGGGCTATCAAAAAGGGCTCTGGGCTACCAAAAAAGCATAGATGTGGGTGATTTGGGAGGGTGGGCTACCAAAAAGGGGCTCTGGGCTACCAAGAAGGGGCCGTGGGCTACCGAAAAGGGTAGCTGTGGGTGACTTGGGACAGTGGGCTACCAAAAAGGGGTTCTGGGCTACCAAAAAGGGGCTCTGGGCTTCAAAAAGGGGCCTAAAGGCTACCATAAAGGGACTCTGGACTACTGAAAAGGGTCATGGGCTACCAAAAAGGGGGTCTGGGCTACCAAAAAAGGGCCTCTGGGCTACCAAAAAGCACAGATGTGGGTGATTTGGGAGGGTGGGCTTACCAAAAAGGGGCTCTGGCTACCAAAAACGAGCTCTGGGGTACTTCAAAAAGGGGGTCTGGGCTACCAAACAGGTAGCTGTGGGTGACTTGGGACAGTGGGCTACCAAAAAAGGGGGTCTTGGGCTACCAAAATGGGCTGCAGGATACTAAAAAAGGGGCTCCTGGGCTACCTAAAAGGGGGTCTGGGCACCATAAAGGGGCTGCGGGCTACCAAAAGGATAGCTCTGTGTGACTTGGGAGAAGTGGGCTACCAAAAAGGGTTCTGGGCTACCAAAAGGGGGTCTGGGGTACCGAAAAAGGGGCTACGGGATACTAAAAAAGGGGGTCTGGGCTACCAAAAAGGAGGTCAGGGCTACCAAAAAGGGGGTCTGGGCTACCAAAAGGGGGTCTGGGCTACCAAAAAGCGTAGCTGTGGGTGATTTTGGGAGGGTGGGCTACCAAAAAATTGCTCTGGGCTACCAAAAGGGGGGCTTTGGAGTCACCCAAAAAGGGTGTCTGGCCTACCATTAAAGGGGGTCTGGGCTACCAAACAGGGTAGCTGTGGGTGACTTGGGACAGTGGGCTACCAAAAAGAGGCTGTGGGCTACCAAAAAGGGGCGAGGGTACCAAAAAGCATAGCTGTGGGTGATTTGGGAGGGTGGGACTACCAAAAAGGAGCTCTGGGCTACCTAAAAGGGGTGTCTGGGCTACCAACAAAGGGGCTGCGGGATACTAAAAAGGGCTCTGGGCTACCATAAAGGGGCTGTGGGCTACAAAAAAGCATAGCTGTGGGTGATTTGGGAGGGTGGGCTACCAAAAAGGTGGTCTGGGCTACCTAAAAGGGGCCTCTGGGGTACCAAAAAGGATAGCTCTTGTGTGACTTGGGAGGGTGGGCTACCAAAAAGTGGCTCTGGGCTACCATAAAGGGGCTCTGGGCTACCAAGAAGGGGCCGTGGGCTACCGAAAAGGGTAGCTGTGGGTGACTTGGGACAGTGGGCTACCAAAAAGGGGCTCCGGGCTACCAAAAAGGGGCTCTAGGGTACTAAAAAGGGGGTCTGGGCTACCAGAAAGGGCTCTGGGCTACCAAAATGGGGTTTGGGGCCACCTGGGCGCGAGGGCTCCAGAAGCGGCCGTGGGCAACCTGGGAGGAGCCTGTGGCTACCAAAGAGGGGCTGTGGGCCACCAAAATGGGGGGGGGCAACCAGAGAAGAGGGCTGCGAGTCGGCTCCGATCTTCCCAATGGATCCAAATGGGGCTCCGGATGCGCATCCGGATCCAGATGGGGATCCGCTTCCATGGGGATCCGGAAGCGGGCTCCGGATCCATTTGGATGCGGATGCAGGTGTAGATCCGGCTCGGAATGCGAATCCGGATGCGGATCCAGAGGCAGATCCGGCCTCGGATCCACTCGGATACGGATCTGGCCCGGGTGGAACTCTGGATGCGAATCCGGATGCGGATCCGGAGGCAGATCCGGGCCTCAGATCCACTCGGATACGGATCCGGCCTGGATGGAGCTCTGACGCGAATCCGGATGCGGATCCGGAGGCAGATCCGGCTTCAGATCCACTCGGATACGGATCTGGCTCAGCGGCACCTCTGGATATGACTCAGATGCTGATCCGGCTCCGGATCCGTCTTGGATACACCTCTGGATGCAGATCCAGATCTGGATCTGCCTTGGGAGCAGCTCCGGATGCAGATCTGGAGGCAGATTCAGCTCTGGAGGCGAATCCGGATGCAGATCCATAAACAGATCCGGATGTGGATCCATTTGGATACGGATCTGGCTCAGCTGCAGCTCAAACACGCATCCGGATTGCGGATCCGGCCCGGATGGAGCTCTGGATGTGGATCCGGCTGTAGATCCAGCTCTGGACGCCACTCCGGATTGCGGATCCGACTGCGCTTCCGGACTCACCCGCAGCTGATGCAGCACCGTCGTCTTGTTCCCAGGATATTATAGCGCTTCTCCGGTTTTCCTGACTCTGCTTTCCGCCCATTGGGTTTTCCCGGAACCCGGAAGTCCGACCATCAACAACACCTGGATAAAAACCGGAGGAAAAAAAGAAAGGGGGAAACTGAGGCAGAGCGGCGCACGGCATTCCCATCGGATGCCAAAGGGAAAGGGCGACGCTGACTCGCATTCCTCTATGGATTTGGCGGAAGCGGAGTACGGAATGCGCTCTTGCCGCGGGGGAACGGCGTGGATGAAGACGAATTCCGACGGCGCCGGAAAGAAGGGCTCTTCCTTCTGCCCGAAGTTGAGCTCCACCACACAGCTCTTACAGAGGGACGTGCGGAGCAGCGCTCGTTCTCCCAAGGAATCCTTCGAATCCGGAATGCCGTTCCCACTCTTCGCCGTTTCTTGGAAAAGGAAAGTTCCACCACCGCTTCGCCTTCGAAGTTCTCTGCCAGGACGGAAAAAGCGGAGTTGGGAATAAACACAGGATGTTTCCACCCCCGGAGAGTTTTCCCAACTTGTGAACCGTTCCCTTTTTCCCAGCTTTTTTCTGGGAATATTCGGGATGGGGTTTTTTTCCCCCTTCCCACAAAAGGAGCAAAGGGCTCTGGAAGAGGATCCGGATGTGGAGTGGGCTCAGCTGCGGCTCTGGATTGGGAGCCGGATGCGGAGCTGGCTAAGGATCCATGTAAATCCGGATCAAGATGCGGATCAGGCTCCGATACAGCTCCAGATGCGGATCCAGCTGCGGATCCGGCTCTGATACAGCTCCAGATGCGGATCCAGATGCGGATCTGCATCCAATACAGCTCCAGATGCGGATCCAGCTGCAGATCCGGCTCAGATAGAGCTCCGGATGCGGATCCAGCTGCGGATCGGCTCCGATACAGCTCCAAATGCGGATCCAGATTGCGGATCCGGCTCAGATAAGAGCTCCAGATGTGGATCCAGCTGCGGATCCGGCTCCGATACAGCTCCAGATGCGGATCCGGCTCAGATACAGCTCCAGATGTGGATCCAGCTGCGGATTCCGGCTCAGATACAGCTCCGGATGCGGATCCAGCTGCGGATCCGCTCAGATACAGCTCCGGATGCGGATCCGGCTCAGATTACAGCTCCATGGTGTGGGATCCAGCTGCGGATCCGGCTCTGATACAGCTCCAGATGGCGGATCCAGCTGTGGATCCGGCTCCGATACAGCTCCAGGTGCGAATCCAGATGCGGATCCGGCTCAGATACAGCTCCGATGTGGATCCGCATCCGATACAGCTCCCAGGTGCGGATCCAGCTGCGGATCCGGCTCCGATACAGCTCCAAATGTGGATCCAGATCGGATCCGGCTGAGCTACAGCTCCAAATGCAAATCCAGATGTGGATCCGGCTCAGATACAACTCCAGATATGGATCCAGATGCAGATCCGGCTCAGCTGCAGTTCCAGATGTGGATCCAGCTGCAGATCTGGCTCAGATACAGCTCCAGATGTGGATCCGGATGCGGATCCTCATCCGATACAGCTCCAGCTGCGGATCCAGATGCAGATCCGGCTCAGCTGCAGCTCCAGATGTGGATCCAGCTGCAGATCTGGCTCAGATACAGCTCCAGATGTGGATCCGGATGCGGATCCTCATCCGATACAGCTCCAGCTGCGGATCCAGCTGCGGATCCGGCTCAGATACAGCTCCAGATTGTGGATCCAGCTGTGGATCCGGCTCAGATAGAGCTCCAGATGCGGATCCAGATGTGGGATTCCGGCTCAGACACAGCTCCAGATGTGGATCCAGCTGCAGATCTGGCTCAGATACAGCTCCAGATGTGGATCCGGATGCGGATCCTCATCCGATACAGCTCCAGCTGCGGATCCAGATGCAGATCCGGCTCAGCTGCAGCTCCAGATTGTGGATCCAGCTGCAGATCTGGCTCAGATACAGCTCCAGATGTGGATCCGGATGCGGATCCTCATCCGATACAGCTCCAGCTGCGGATCCAGATGCAGATCCGCTCAGATACAGTCTCCAGATGTGGATCCAGCTGCGGATCCGGCTCAGATACAGCTCCAGATGTGGATCCAGCTGTGGATCCGGCTCAGATAGATCTCCAGATGCGGATCCAGATGTGGGATCCGGCTCAGACACAGCTCCAGATGTGGATCCAGCTTGCAGATCCCGGCTCCAATACAGCTCCAGATGTGGAATCCAGATGTGGATCCGGCTCCGATACCAGCTCTGGATGTGGATCCAGATCCGGATCCGGCTCAGATACAGCTCCGGATGCGGATCCAGCTGTGGATCCTCATCCGATTACAGCTCCAGGTGCGAATCCAGATGCGGATCTGGCTCAAAATAGAGCTCCGGATGCGGATCCAGCTGCGGATCCGACCCAACAGTGTCTCCGCACATGGATCCAGATGTAGATCCGGCCCGGCTGTGGCTCTGGGCATGGATCCAGATGCACATCCAGCTCTGGATGCGGATCCAGATCCGGCTCGGATACAGCTCCGGATGCAGCTCCGGCTCAGCTGCACCTCTGGATGTGAATCCAGATGTGCCCCGGGCTCGGCTGCAGCTTTGGGCCACACATCCCGATGTGGATCCGGCTGCGGCTCCGGCTCCATTCTCCCCACATTCCCTACTAATCCGGCACCGGTGCCACCCGCTCGCTCCGCCGCCGCATCCGACGGCTCCGCTCTCCCCTTCGCTTCCGGTATCGCATCCAACAAGCCGTTTTTTCCTACCAGCTCCGCTCTCCCAAATGCTCCCGGAAGCCACCGGCTCCGCTTTTCCCGACGCTACGCTCCAGGCAACAGAGCCTCCGGATCAAAGAGCCGAGCGCTCCGCTCTCTCCCAACAATTCCGCTCTCCTAACGCTCCCGGCAACCACCGCTCCGTTATCCCAACTCTTCCGGCAACACAGTAACTCCCAACCTTTCCCAATGCATCCCGGCCTCTCCCAACGCATCCCAGCTTTGTCCTCTCCCGATGCATTCCGGCTCCGCTCCCTCCTAAGGAATTTCCGGATGCGGCCTCTCCCAACAGCTCCTGCTCTTTCCCACGCCTCCCACTGACGGATTCCGGCCTCCTCCGCCTCCGTTTGCACCAACGGATCCCACTCCGCTTCCTCCCAATGGATCCAACGGATTCCCAGCGGATTCCAACTCCACTCTCAGCCTTCCTGACCTATTCCGGCTCTGCTCCCTCCCAACAGATCCCGGCTCGGCCTTTCCCAACGGATCCCGGCCTTTCCAATGGCTCTACTCCTCCCGACGGCTTTCCGGCCTTTCGGAATGGCTCCCGCTTCCATCCTTCCCCCCAACATCGGCTCTTCCCTGCGCTCACCGCGAAGCATCCGATGACCGTCGTTTTCTCCGAAGTTTTCTCCGAACTCCTCAAAGTGTCCGTTTTCCACCTTTAAGCCTCGGCTGTCGTAGCCGTAGGAAACTCGTCTTCGCCTGGAATGGGAAAAGCCTCCTTAGAGCCAACGGGAAGCAGGGGAAAAAGCTTGGAAAAAAAGGTGGAATGTTGGGCATGAAGCCAACGTTACCCAGTTTGCGAGCGGGAGAAATCCACGGACCAATCCGACGCGGAAAAGAGGAACCTCCGTGCATCCCTCCTTCAACCGGGAGAAATACTGCGTCACCTGCGGGAAAGACGTTCAGCACGGAAAACAGGGATAAAGATGGAAAATTCCGGCTGGAAAACGGGGTTTGGATCCCTTTGGTAAAAAAGAAATGGTTTGGAAAAGGAAAACCGTTTGGAAATGTTGGGAAAAGCAGGCGGAAAGGGGGGAAAAGCGCATGGATAAGCGGATAAAGAGGATGGAGAAGCGAGGAAAGTGTCCGGAAAGATGGGAAAAATCCAGCGGGAAAAGGGGGCGGTTGAAAAGGAACGTGGTTTTGGAAGAGAAAAAAGTGAGTGGAAAAGTGGGAAAAGGAGTTGGAAAGGTGGGAAAAAAGGGATGGAGAGGCGGGGAAAAGCACACAGAGAGGTGGGAAAATCCATCGGGGAATGCGGTGCTTGAATGGCTTTCATAGAAAAGAAGTGATTTGGTAGAGGAAAGTTTCTGGAAGTGCGTCTGGAAATGAGGGAAAAGTGGGAAAGGAGGTGGAGAAGTGGGAAAAGTGTCCGGAAAAAGTAGAAAAATCCACCTGGAAAGGAGTGGTTTGAGGCTTTTCCATAAAAAAAAGAAGTAGTTTGACAGTGAAAGAGTATCCAAAAAGGTGGGAAAAGCAGCCAAAGAGGTGGGAAAAAAAGACCTGGAAAAGTGGGAAAAGCGGATGGAGGAATAGGGAAAAGTGCCCGGAGACTCAAAAAGCGGATGGAAAAGTAGTAAAAATCCAATGGGAAAAGAGCGTTTGAGACCTCTTTGGCGGAAAAAGAAGCGGTTTGGCAGAGGAAAAAATCCTGGAAAGGTGGGAAAATCCAGCTGGGAAGGGGTGGTTGATCCCTTCCGAGAAAGAAGTGGTTTGGCAGGGATAAAGCGCCCGGAGAAAAGCGGGAAAAGCAGCAAGGGTGGGAAAAGCGTCCAAAGAGACAGAAAAAGCGGATGGAAAAGTGGGAAAAGCGCCTGGAAAGGTGGAGAAAATGGGAACGCCTCCATCTGTGCTCGCGCCAATCCCGGAGGATGGAGTATTCCAATCCTCCCGGAGATGCAGGAAAAGCTCCGGATTTTGGTCGCCCACCTGGCCTCGAAGCAGATTTTCCCCTTGGTGACTCGTGAGTGCTCCGGGCTCCGGACCAGAGGGCAGGGAATTTCTTCGGAGAAGAGCGGTTGTCCCCCCCGTAGCGATCCCTGCTGGCTTTGAAGTGGAGATCCGAAGTATCTACGCGGAAAAAAGGAGCCGGGAATACAGGATGACGGCGATTCCAGAGGAATCCGTCACTTCGGCGTCTCCCAGTTTCACGAATCCGGCAGCAGGAAGCGCACGGAAAAGTCTAAAGGATCCAAATCTGCCTGAAATCCCCTCAAATCCATCTGAATTCCGCCTCAATTCATCCCAAATCCATGGGATCCACCAAAACGCTCCGGATCTACTCAAAATCCGCCCCAAATCTCCCGGAAATCCCTCTGAATTCCCAAAATCATCCCAAACGCCACAAAATCCCCCCAAATCCGCCCCATCTACCCCGGAATGAGGCCAAAATCATCCCAAATGCTCCCAAATTCCCCCTAAATCATCCAAAATGTCCCCAAATTCCCCCCAAATCATCTGAAATGTCCCCAAATCATCCCAAATCCCCCCAAATTATCCCAAATGCCCCAAACCATCCCAAATGCCCCCGAAATCATCCAAAATGCTCTCAAATCTCCCCAATGCCCCCAAAATCATCTGAAATGCCCCAAATCATCCCAAATGCCCCCAAAATCATCCGAAATGCCCCAAAATCATCCCAAAATGCCCCCAAATCATCAAATGCCCAAATCACCCAAATGCCCCCAAAACCCAAACCAAAACCCAAACCCCCAAAATTATCCAAAATGCCCCCAAAAATAAATCATCCAAAATACCCCAAAAATTATCCCAAATCCTCCTGAAAATTATCCCAAATCCCCCCAAATTCGTCCAAATGCCCCCCAAAATCGTCCCAAATGCCCCCCAAATACAAAAAATGCCCCCAAATCCTTCCCAAATGCCCCCCAAATCGTCTCAAATTCCCAAATCGTCTCCAAATTCCCCCAAAATCATCCCAAATCCCCCCAAAATCATCCCAAATTCCCCCCAAAATAATCCCAAATGCTCCAAATCTCCCCAAATGCCCCCAAATCATCCGAAATGCCCCAATTAATCCCAATGCGTCCAAATCATCCCAAATCATCCCAAATTCCCCCAAAATCATCCCAAATTCCCCCAAAATCATCCAAATTCCCCCAAAATCATCCCAAATTTCCCCCAAAATCATCCCAAATTCCCCAAAATCATCCCAAATTCCCCCAAATCTCCCCAAATGCCCCCAAATCATCCGAATGCCCCCAAAATCATCCGAAATGCCCCCAATTCCCCCCAAATCATCCAAATGCCCCAAATCATCCAAAATGCCCCCCAAAAATCATCCCAAAGTCCCCCGAAATATCCAAAATGCCCCAAATGATCCGAAATCCCCCCAATCATCCGAATGCCCCCAAATCTCCCCAAATGCCCCAAATCTCCCCAAATGCCCCCAAATCCCCCCAAATGCCCCAAAATCATCCAAAATCCCCCAAAATCATCCAAAATGCCCCAAAATCATCCAAATGCCCCCAAAATCATCCCAGAATCACCCCAATCCCCCCCGAATATCCCAATCGATCCGAAATCCGCTTGAATTCCCCCCAATCCCCCTCAATTCGCACCACTCCCCCCGAAACCTCCTGAAATCCATCAAAAATTCCTTAACTACCCCCAAATCTTCCATCCCAAAATCCCTCCAAACCCATCCAACCCCCCCAAAATACAGCCGAGAATTCCCGACGGAACGGGCGTCTCCGTACAAGTATCCAGGATGACGACGGATTCATCGTCTTCCCCTTCCCTGGGTTCTTCCTCCGGTGGCGGAGGGGACTTGGATCTGGAAAAAAGGGAGGGAATGGAATGAGGGAGCGTTTGGGCCACCGGATCCGATTCCAGAGGCTCGGAAGCTCCGAACTCACCGGCTGTTGTAGGCCTCCTCGCGGAATTCATAGTAAGGCCCGGCCGTGCTCGTCCTTCTCATCCCGCTGGCGTTTGACGCCTCTCCGCTCGCCGTCGGAAGCGCCGGCCGGTTTGGATTTGTCGTCCTCGTACGGCTGCGGGGAAGCAAAAAAAAAAAAAAACATGGTTATTTATCCTAAGAGTGGGAAAACTCAAGGAATTCAGGATCCAAACCAGGTGTTTCACACTTTCCATAACAAAACACCGTCGCAACGCGGCTCCTGCTTTGCTAAAACTCATGTTTTAGGGGTTATAAATGGGATAACAAAAGATGGGAATGGTGGAATCCAGAGATTTTAAGCCGTCTCCGGCGGTTCCTGAATCAAAGGATGCTTCTCCGTTATCCCATCCTCGTTATCCCGCCCTCTCCGGAGCTCCACGTGTCCCCGACCGCACATAAACACGCGTTTGCCTGGGAGCGAACACATCCACAAAGCCACCACGAATCCATTGGGAAGCTCCGAAGGCGGAAACGCAGGAAGCAAACAAACCCCAAACACGGCTAAAAATCCCAACTAATGCTAATTCCGCTCGGATTTTAATCCGGCGGAGCAAAACTCGGGCTCAACGTTCACTGGTTAATTAATAACGGGAAACTTCAACCAATCCCGGGGGCAAAGGACTAATTATTAGACACCGGATAACGAGCGCCAAAGAGCTCCGGGAGGATGGAAAACCTTTGGATTCCGGCGTTTTCAGCAATAAAGCAGGAAAAAGCGTTGGGATTTGGAATTACAGGTGAAAAAAATCCGCTTTTCTGTCCAAGAACTCTGAATAAAAAGCTCTGAATGTAATAATAATCCCTAAGGATAATAATTATCCGACGTTTATTCCAATTAAATTCCCAACTCAGCGCAGCCAAACGCATCTCACGGCTCCTCCACTACCAGAAATCCTTCGGAAAAAGTGCTTTTTCCCCCTAATAAATCCTAATCCGCTTCCCTTCTCCCATTGCTCCCGATGCTTCCTAACAGCCCAGCTCTAAGGAAGCGATTCCGATCCATTAATTCCCAACACACGTGTCTCAACGGTCAATTCCCAACCGGAATTTTTCCTACTTACTGACCTAAAAAGCTCTTTTCTTTTCCCCCTCTTCCCATTTAAAGCGACTCAGAAGCCGGAATCGCTTCCGATTCCCCTTGGATGCAACAAAACCAGGAGCAAAAGCCTGGATTTGCCCAATGAGCACTTCTGGGGGTTCCGATTAACGGAGAAAACCCCTAAAATTCCCAGAAAATGAAAAGCCAAGGCGACCGTTGCCATTCCAAATCCCTCCCAAAACTGGGATTCAGCGTCTTAGGATCCCGCTTGGCGGCGGTGGGAGATGTTTTGGATGCAAGGAAGAGTCATGGATAACGTTCCTACTCTATATGGCCCCAAAACTGGGATTCGGGAGCTCCACATCCCCCCCAAAAAAAATCCAATATTCAGGAAAAAAAGAGGGAAAAAGGAAGCGGAATTTTTTTCTGGGGAAGGGAGGAACCGGGATTGTGTTGGAAAACAGAGAAACCAGGATTCGGGGGGGAGGAAAGGAATGTGAGCCGGGATTTGGGGTGGAAAAAGAAGAGAGCCGGGATTTGGGGGGGAAAAAGGAGCTGAAGTTTGGAAGGAGTGGAGGGAAAGAACTGGGATTTGGGGGAGGGAAAGAGAAGCGGGAGTTTTGGGATGAAAAAAGGAATGAAAATCAGGATTTGGGGGCAAGATAGGGCCGAGATTTTTTTTTTGGGGGGAAAAAAAGGAATGGAACGAGGGGTTTGGGGGGAAAGGAATGAGAACTGTGATTTGGGGGGGGAAAAAGGAAGAGGGATTTGTGGGGGGAAAAGGAAGAGGGGTTCGGAGGGGGAAAAGGAGGAGGGGCATCGGAGGGGGAAAAGGAAAGGGGCTTGGAGGGGGAAAAGGAAGAGGGGTTCGGAGGGGGAAAAGGAAGAGGGGTTCGGAGGGGAAAGGAAGAGGGGTTCGGAGGGGGAAAAGGAAGAGGGGTTCGGAGGGGGAAAAGGAAGAGGGGTTCGGAGGGGAAAAAGGAAGAGGGGTTCGGAGGGGGGAAAGAAAGATAGAGGGGTTCGGAGGGGAAAAGGAAGAGGGGTTCGGAGGGGGGAAAAGGAAGAGGGGTTCGGAGGGGGAAAAGGAAGAGGGGTTCGGAGGGGGAAAAGGAACGGGGATTTGGAGGGGGAAAGGACGGGATTTGGAGGGGGAAAAGGAACGGGGATTTGGGGGGGTGGGGAGGCGGAAAGGACCGAGATTCGGGGGGTGGGGGGGGCGGAAGAACCGGGATTTAAGGGGTCTGGAACCGGGGCTCAAGGTGAAGGGGATACAGAAAACGGGACTGAGGAGAGAAAAAGCGGATGGAGGGAGAGCAGCAAACGGCGCTCCGCTCCGCGCTCACCGGCCTGGGCTCCTTCGTCCTTGGCCTCAACGGCAGCGCTTTCGTCCCCGCTGGGCGCCTCCTCCTGCGGCCCTCTCGGCCCCGTTAACGCCGCCCTCGGTCCCTCCGGGCTCAGCTCGGGGCTCCCCTTCCGCCCCCCGGTTGCTCCTGCGACGGCGCTTGCTTCTTCTCCTCCGCGGCTGCTGTTTCTTCCACCGGTTCTTCTTCTCCTCCTCTTCTTCTTCTTCCTCTCCTCCTCCTCTTCTTCCTCGGCGGGACCGGACGCGCTGCCTTCCACCCCGCTGGAGCCGCTATTCCCGCCGTGGCACCGCTTATTCCCAACCGAGACACCGCTTATTCCTCCGCGGCTCCGGTAATTCCTCCGGAACACCGCTTATCCCACCGATATTCCTCCCGGGGCAACCGCTGATGGAAGCCGCGGCTCCGCTTATTCCTCCCCGTGGCTCCGGTTAACCCAGCCGAGGCCCCGGTTATTCCTCCCGAGGCCCCGCTTGCCTCTTCCTCGTCAGCCAGCAAGCGCTTCCTCGCTTCCTCCTCCTCTTCTTCCTCCTCTTCCTCGTCTTCCTCCTCCTCCTCTTCCTCCTCCTCGCCGTGGGGGTGAGCAGCAGGGCCATCCCGCCGGCCCAGCTTCCCGGTAGAGCCTCCTCCTCCTCCTCCTCCTCCTCCTTCTTCGGGCCCAGCCGCCAACATCTCGGCGTCCAAAGCTTCTTGAAGCCTCTGCGCCAGCTCCACCTTCAACCCACGGGCATCTAAGCCTCGGCGGCCCAGCTCGGCCCGTAGCTCGGTCACCTTCAGCCTCTTCACATCCATGGCGGCGGCAAAACGGCGGGGATGGAGGGGGGTGGGGGGGTGGGAAGGAAAAAGGTGGGGGGAGGGATGGGGGGGGGGGAAGCGGAAGCGGGGGCCCGAGCTGAGGGGGAAGGGGGGGGGGGGGGAAGGTCGGGGCCTGGGCCCGGTGCGTGAGAAGAAGGCGGAGCCTTACGGAAACGCCTTAGCGAGCTAGGAGAAAGGAAGATGGGGAAACCAGGGGGGGCTTTTGCCCGCCCCCGCTGCGTGGCCTTTAAAGGCCGCGCCGCTCGGCCTCCGGTTGACGCCGCTACCCGCCGCCGCTACCGCCGCCGCCGCCTTCACGACGCCCCCGGTTGCCTCAGCGCATGCGCGCGCGCCCCCCCCCACAACCCGCGTCGCTTCTTCCCGCGCGCGCGCACGCGCCGCCGCGGCATTCGCCAAACCCGCTTTCCCAGCCCTCGGCGCAAGCGCGTAGCCAAGACCCTCACCACCTCTGCGCAGCCGCAGTGCGTCCTTTCCCCGCTGTCCGCGCGCTGGTGCGCTATGGCGCCGAGAGCTCTTTTTCAACCACCACCACCCCCCCGCCCTCCGCCCTGCCCCCACCTACGTGCGCAAACGCTCCCCGCGTGCGGCCCCCTTCCCCCCAATCCCGCGCCTTATTTTCTCATTGGTCGCGTCTTGACCAATCAGAAGGTGGTGAGAAGGTGGATTCTGCCTAGCAACAGAGAACGCCGTGCGTTGATTGGGTGAGGGAGGAGGCAAGAGCGCTCGCGCGTCCTCTCGCTTTCCCGCCCGCCGCGCGTGGCGGCCATTTTGTGTCAGGGGTAAAGGGGGGGAGTGGGGTTTGCGTGTAAAGGGGCTGCGAGTGGCGCTGATAAGTGAGAGGAAATAGGGTCAAAAATACCTATTTTGGGGTTTTTATTTAAGGAAGAGGCAGGGGCGAAGCGCTTGGGAGGGAAATGAGCGGAAATCCCTCCCCGACCCCAAACCTATAGCTGCTCTTTTTCGCGTCATAATTGTCATTTTTGAGTCAGATATCCCAAATCGTGTGGTTTTCCACAGGATTTGGCGAGAAAGTTACCAAATCTGTGCGAATCTGAACCAAAATCTGGCAACAGGGGTTAATCTGGCGCTGTGTCCCCTCAAAAAATGTCCCGGGGACCCCAAAAAGTGTGCAAAGGGTGCCCAAAAGGCCTATAAAATACCTCAAAAAATGGGTGTAGGGGATGCTAAAAACGGGCAGAGGGGCCCCCAAGAAGGCTGAAAGTCCCTAAAAAGGAGCGCAGAGACCCCCGAAAAGCTGAAAGAGCCCCAAAATGGGCATAAAGTCGCCCCAAAAAGAAGCTCAGAGTCCAAAAATGGGTGAGAGGCACCAAAAAAAGGCGAAAAGGCCACCTATGACCACTGTGGCCACCACAGCAGCCATGGTTGTAGTGGCCAACATGGCTACCATGGCCCTCATGGCCACCTATGACCACTAAGGCCACCACAGCAGCCATGGTTGTAGTGGCCAGCACGGCAACCATGGCCCTCATGGCCATTAAAGCACTTGTGGCCACTATGGCCACCGCAGCACCCATGGTTGTAGTGGCCAACATGGCAACCATGACCCTCATGGCCACTTATGACCATCGTGGCCACTATGGCCACCACAGCACCCATGGTTGTAGTGGCCAGCATGGCAACCATGGCCCTCATGGCCACCTATGACCACTAAGGCCACCACAGCAGCCATGGTTGTAGTGGCCAGCATGGCAACCACAACCCTCATGGCCACCTATGACCACCGGTGGCCACTATGGCCACCACAGCACCATGGTTGTAGTGCCAACATGGCAACCATGGCCCTCATGGCCACCGTGGCCACTATGGCCACCGCAGCAAGCCCATGGTTTGTAGTGGCCAGCATGGCAACCATGACCCTCATGGCCACCAGCAGCAGCCATGGTTGTAGTGGCCAGCATGGCAACCATGGCCCTCATGGCCACCTATGACCACCGTGGCCACTATGGCCACCACAACAGCCGTGGTTGTAGTGGCCAACATGGCAAACCATGACCCTCGTGCCACCTATGACCACTAAGGCCACCACAGCAGCCATGGTTGAAGTGGGCCAGCATGGCAACCATGGCCCTCGTGGTCCACCTATGACCACTAAGGCCACCACAGCAGCCATGGTTGTAGTGGCCAACATGGCAACCATGACCCTCGTGGCCACCTATTGACCACTAAGGCCACCACAGCAAGCCATGGTTGAAGTGGCCAGCATGGCAACCATGGCCCTCGTGGCCACCTATGACCACTAAGGCCACCACAGCAGCACTGGTTTGTAGTGGCCCAACCATGGCAAACCATGACCTCGTGGGCCACCTATGAACCACTAAAGGCCCACCACAGCAGCCATGGTGAAGTGGCCAAGCATGGCAACCATGGCCACTCGTGGCCACCTATGACCACTAAGGCCCACAGCAGCCATGGTTGTAGTGGCCAACATGGCAACCATGACCCTCGTGGCCACCTATGACCACTAAGGCCACCACAGCAGCCAGGTTGAAAGATGGCCAGCGATGGCAACCATGGCCCTCGTGGCCACCTATGACCACTAAGGCCACCACAGCAGCCATGGTTGTAGTGGCCACATGGCAACCATGGTCCTCGTGGCCACCTATGGACCCACTAAGGCACACCACAGCAGCCATGGTTGAAGTGGCCAGCAATGGCAACCATGGCCCTCGTGGCCACCTATGACCACTAAGGCCACCACAGCAGCCATGGTTGTAGTGGCCAACATGGCTACCATGGCCCTCGTGGCCACCTATGACCACTAAGGCCACCACAGCAGCCATGGTTGTAGTGGCCAACATGGCTTACCATGGCCCTCATGGCCACCTATGACCACTAAGGCCACCACAGCAGCCATGGTTGTAGTGGCCAACATGGCAACCATGACCCTCATGGCCACCACAGCACCCATGGCTGTAGTGGCCAACATGGCAACCACGGCCCTCGTGGCCACCTATGACCACCAATGGCCCTATGGCCACCACAGCAGCCATGGCTGTAGTGGCCACATGGCAACCATGGCCACCAACAGCTCCTACACAGTCTCATGGCCCTCGTGGTCACTGGTGGTCACCCATGACCACTATGGCCACCAAAGCACCTGTGGCCACTATGGTTCCCAGCGCCCCCCCAGGCCACGCCCTATAGACACACCCCACCTCAACCACGCCCGCTTCACTAACCAACGCCCCTCGTTTACATACAAGACAACACAACTCATTTGCATTCGCCCCGCCCCACCCCGCTCGCTCCACCAATTCACGCCTCTCGCGCGTTTCCCGCCAAACACCGTTTCCCCCGCCCCTTCCCAGCATGCCCCGCGCCCCACTTGGCAGCCCAGTTACCCCCATGGGACAGCACTGCTCCTTAGCATAACCCCGCCTCCTCATTTACATACACCGCAGCCACACAGCTCCTCCCTTGATAACCGCTCCTCCTTACCCCAAGTCATGCTGCGTATTTTACATTCACATCCCGGTGCCGAGCTTCATTTGGCATTCGCCCCGCCCCTCCAGCAAGGCAACACCCGAGTCCGTCTATTACTTCATTTGCATTCGTTCCGCCCCACCACCCACACCAGCCCCGCCCCCTTCCCGTCCATGCCCCGAGCCCTATTTAACCTCTCGGGCGGCGGCGCGGCGACCATTTTGTCGCTGAAGCCCACACGAGGCGGGTGAGTTCTTTGGAGTCGCTGCTCTTTATGACGGGCGCGCTCGGGCCTGCCCTGCCCGGGCTAAAACACCTTTAGCAGCTCCATCGCTTTCTCCTGGGGCCTCACCGAGCTCATTCCGGTCGCGTTGAGGCGTCTGCAGAGAAACGGTGGTGGTGGGGGGGCAGGAGGCGGCAAGGCGGCCATTTTGTGCGACCTCCTTCTCTCTTAAGGGTTTTAAGCGCCAAAACTCTTCTCCCTCCTTATTACTGAGGCGCTTTCGGTGATGAGTCCGTTCACAGACCTGAGCTGACTGCGGTGTGAAGGCTGCAAATGACTCTGAGGGGTGCGAGGGGCGCTACCCAGGGTTGGGAGGCAGTTGGAGTTGGGGGGGGGCACCTTTTTTCCTTCACTTTTGCTCCAAACGCTGATTTATTTCACGATTTTCCAGGCATTTTCCAGGCTCTGAGCTGCACGTGGACCCCGTAAAAGAGGTGTGTGAGGGTTTAAACCCCCCCTGGAACGGGGCCGCAGGGATGAGCCACGGAACTCTCTCTTTCCGACGCTCGTGGGGAAATCTCAAGACTGCTCTGAGCGGCCCCCCACCCCCATTTCCACAGCGTGAGGACTTCGTGACTCAACATTTCTCCTTTAATATCGTTTATTTAGATGCGGAATCCCTCGCCTGCCTCCCTCAGCGCCTCCTTTGCGGGTAAACGCAGGTTTTATTGCATTTTAGAGGGATTGGAGGGATTTTCCCCATTGCAAAGCCATTCCCACCTCTGTGGGACCCTCTGTGTGACCCCCCCCGCGAGGGTGTTAAATTCTTTGGGGGTTTTGGGCAAAGTTTGGGTCCCCCCAATGGCTGTTCAGTGACGATTGTCACGACAAGCATATGGCTGAGCATCCCTGATGCTGCTTTAAACGCTGAGAACGGCTGCGCGGGAAGGGGGCTTTAAGGTATGGTTTATTTAGTTAATTAAACTAATTAATAAGTGCTTTTACAGCTATGAGGGTAGGGTGATGGTCCAGATCGGCCCAAAAATGCTCTGAATTCATCCCAAAGCGTGAAGCGCGCCACGTGGACCCATCCCTTCAGGTATACGACCCCCCCTGTGTCCCCTTTATGTCCCCCCCCAAGTCTGATGGGATGAGAATTCCATGCTGGACATTAATCCCATGGCAGCTTCTGTTACCAAAGCCCTGATCGGACACAGATCTCGATCTGTGTCTTCCACATTTGTCTCCCTCCAACCCTGAATTCCTTCTCTTTTTTACCTTCTCTCTTTACAGCCGTGAGTTCTGATTCTTTATGGATTTTGGGGGGGGGGGCCCCCATGAGGAAAACCCCACGCGTCCGACCCCCCCCGTGCTGGCGCCAGCGCCTGCGAAAGGCTGAACCCACTGGTGACGGCGGGAGGAAAGGGGGAAACCGCGTCTGCAGGAGGGGACGGTCTGAGGGGGCCGAGAAGGAAGGGGGGGGGACAGGGGACAAAAGGGATCCTCAGAGGGGGCTGTGCTGACCCCCCCATTTCTGTTGCTTGCGGAGGAGATGGAAATTGTGGAGCGAGGTTGGTTCGTAGAGCGTAAAGGAGCGCGAAGGGGAGGCTTTGAGGGAGGACGAGGAGGGGATTGGGGGGGTCGGGAGGGGATGGAGGGCACGAAGAGAGGGTTTGGGGGGGTCTGGTAGGAGGTGAGGGATCAGAGGGAGGGTTTGGAGGGTCTGAAGAGGATGGAGGACACAACAAGAGGGTTTGGGGGGGTCTGAAGGGGAGATGAGGGTTCAGAGGGGATTTGGGGGGATCTGAAAGGAGATGAAGGTTCAGAGGGAGGGGGTTGGGTGGTCTGAAGGGGAATGGAGGACATAAGAGTGGGTTTTGGGGGGTCTGAGGGGAGGTGAGGGTTCAGAGAGGGGGTTTGGGGGGGTCTGAACGGAGGTGAGGGCTCAAAGAGGGGGTTATTGGGGGTGTCTGGAGGGAAATGGAGGACACGAAGAGAGGAGGGTTTGGGGGAGTACGAGAGGGAATGGAAGACAATGAGAGTGGTTTGGGGGGGGTCTGAAGGGAGGTTAGGGGTTCAGAGGAAGGGTTTGGGGGGGGTCTGAAGGGTATGGCGGACACGGAGAGAGGGTTTGGGGGGTCTGAAGGGAGATGAGGGTTCAGAGGGAGGATTTGGGGGGTCTGGAGGGAGGTGAGGGGCCAGAGGGAGGATTTGGGGGGGTCCAAAAGGGGGATTTCGGATTTGCACCCCCCCTTCGTGATGAATCCCATTCTGGAATCTCGTTCGGCTGACACGCGCTGCTGAGCACCCACTTCTGACCATGGGGGGGTGGCAGCACTTTTGGGGCGCTCCCTCTTCTTTTTTGGGCTCCCCCTGACCCCCACGTTTATTCCCCCAGGTGACGCCGTGTGGGGCAGCCCCAGGTATGTCCTTGCCCCCCAAAACTCCCCCAGCACCCAGTATTGCCCCCCAAAACTCCCCCAGCACCCCCGTTTGGTGATGAGCACCCCCTAGCTCACTTTGAGCCCCCCTGAAAATACCCGAACACCTGAAAATGGGGGGGGGCAAAAAAAATAGGGGTTCTCCAGTGTGGGGAGAACCTGCACCCCCACCCTTTTCTGCCCCATAGGGGAGAGGAGAAGCGGCACTGAGGTGAGTGGGGGGCGCTATGGGGTGATGGGGGGGGTCTGGGAGGGGGGGGGGGTTAAAGGGTCCTTATAGGGTCACTTGTGGGGCTGGTGGTTGCTATAAGGGCTTCAGGGGTGCCATAGGGTCACTTGTGGGGCTCAGGAGTTACTTGTGGGGCAGCTTGTAGGGCTAAAAGGGGGGGGACCATAGGGGTCTCTGTGGGGGCATGAGGGTGATCTGTGGGGCTCAGGATTACTTGTGGGGCAGCTTGTAGGGCTGAAGGGGGGGGTATATAGGGGGTCTCTATTGGGGCTGACGAGGATCTGTGGGGCTCGTGAAGGGTCCCTATAGGGTCACTTGTGGGCTGGTGGTTGCTATAGGGGTTCAGGGGTGCCAGAGGGTCCCCCGTGGAGCAGTTTATGGGGGCTGAGGATCCCATAGGGGCCGACTTGTGGGGCTGAGGATGCCATAGGGGTTCTTATGGGGCCACTTGTGGGGGCCGGGGGACGCCATAGGGGTTCTTATGGGGCCACTTGTGGGGCTGAGGGATGCCTTAGGGGTTCTTATGGGGCCACTTGTGGGGCGCCCCCCGCCGAGATGAGCCTCTACTGCCCAGTCTGACCGCGCTGAGTGACCGCATGGGCTGAGGCGGGGGGGGGGGGGAAGGGAAGAGGGGGCGGAGCGTCACGTGACTTCCGGGCGGATCCATGAATGAGCGGTGGGGCGGGGCCACGTCAAGGTGGGCGTGGCTTGGAGGACCTCGGTGGGCGGGGCCTCCCGTATCATTGCCTCCTACCACAGGTCCCGCAGCGATGGGGAATAGAACCGAATGGGATTTACTTTATAATAATTCAGCGTTTCGTTATAAACCTAAAATGTAAAACAAATATATAATGTATAAATGTAATAAAACATATTAATTCTTGTAATAACCATATTGGGAGACACTGTAGAGGTCTTCAGTGGCTCTAGAGGGATCGTGGGGTCCTGTAAAGGTCCTGGGGGGCTCTAGAGGGATCCTGGCGGTCTTTTAAAAGGTCCTGGGGGGCTCCAGAGGGATCCTGGGGTCCTTAAAAGGTCCTGGGGGGGCTCCAGAGGGATCCTGGGGGTCTTTAAGAGCACCCAGGAGCCTCCCAGAATCTCCTCGGGCCTTGTAAGGGCCCCGAGGAGCCCCATAGAGACCCCAATAGCCCTATAGAGACCCCCAGGAGCCTGTGGAGACCCCCAACAGTCCTATAGAGACTCCCAATAGCCTTATAGAGACCCCCAGGAGCCTTTCATGGGCTTGAAGCCACGCCCCCTTCTGAGTGGCCACACCCCTCCGTATCCATATGCCCTCCTCATAGGATCCATAGGGCCAATCCCCCATCAACCACCCCCCCCCACCCCGTAGCCCTCCCCATCCCCTATAGCCTTTCCCCCCCCCCCCCCCGAAGCATCCGTAGGGAACCCATCCCCTATAGAATCCATAGGCCCCCCCATAGCCCCCCCAGGATCCAAAGGCCCCCCCTCAAGCCCTCCCCAATCCCCCCTGGCATCCATAGGCCCTCCCCTCCCATAGCCCCTATAGTATCCATATGGGACACCCTCCACCCCGTAACTCCCCCATAGCCCCCCCTTCTTCTCCCCCATAGCCCCTATAGCACGCATACCCCCCTTCTTCTCCCCTATAGCCACCCATACCCCCCCTTCTTCTCCCCTATAGCACCCATACCCCTCTTCTTCCCCCCCGTAGCCCCTATAGCACCCATACACCCTTTCTTCTCCCCTATAGCACCCATAGCCCCCCCCTTCTTCTCCCCCGCAGCCCCTATAGCACCCATAGCCCCCCCTTCTTCTCCCCTTAGCACCCATAGCCCCCCCTTCTTCTCCCCCATCGCCCCTATAGCACCCATAGGCCTCCCTTGGGTCACTCTAGGGGGCGTGGTCCACTCCTAGGGGGCGTGGTTATTCACAGTGGGCGTGGCTTCCTGAAGGTGCGGTGCGTGCGAATAAGAGTTTTATTACCCACAGTAACACACCGCCCCTAACCCTGAAAGGGGGGTTCAGGACCCAAAAAGGGGGGGTCGGGACACCAAAAAAGGGGGGGTTGGACCCTAAAAAAGGATGGGGTTGGACCCCAAAAAGGGGGGATTGGACCCCAGAAAAGGGGGTTGGACCCCAAAAAGGGGGGGTCAGGACCCCAAAAAGGGGGGATCGGACCCTAAAAGAGGGGGGTTGGACCCCAAAAAGGGGGGATTGGACCATAAAAAAGGGGGGGTTGGACCCAAAAAGGTGGGGTTGGACCCCAAAGAAAGGTGATAAGATCCTAAAGGGGGTGATAGAGCCCAAAGAAGAGTGATAAGACCCTAAGAGAGGGGTGATAAGGTCCTAAAGAAGGCTGATAAGACCCAAAGGGGGGGATTTGACCCCAAAGAAGACTGATAAGGACCCCAAAGAAGGGTGATAAGACCCTAAAGGACAGTGATAAGGTCCTAAAGGATGGTGATAAGACCCCAAAGGGGGGGATTTGACCCCAAAAAAAAGAGTGATAAGACCCTAAAGAGTGGGATTTGACCCTAAAGTAAGAGTGATAAGCCCCCAAAGAGGGGTGATAAGCCCCCAAAGAACACTGATAAGACCCTAAAGGATGGTGATAAGACCCAAAGAAGACTGATAAGACCCTAAGGATGGTGATAAGCCCCCAAAGAAGACTGATAAGCCCCCAAAGACCACTGATATGCCCCCAAGAGTGGCCATAAGCCCCCATAATCATATTGATTGGCCCCAAAAGGGGTCCTCCTTTCCCCCTCCCTTGGGCTATGGGGTGAGCCCTGGGGCTATGGGTGGATGCCATGGCGCTATGGGTCGAGCCGTGGGCGCTATGGGGCGAGCCATGGCGCTATGGGGCGAGCCGTGGGCCTATGGGTCGAGCCATGGCGCTATGGGGCGAGGCGGCGGGCCGTGGGGGCGGCCTTGCGCGCCATCTTGGCGAGGAGGGGGCTGTGCGGGTGGCTGAGGCGCTATGGGTGGAGCCCCGGGGCGCTATGGGTGGAGCCGTGGGCGCTATGGGTGGAGCGTGGGCGCTATGGGTGGAGCCGTGGGGCTATGGGTGGAGCCCCGGGGCGCTATGGGTGGAGCCGTGGGGCGCTATGGGTGGAGCCGTGGGGCTATGGGTGGAGCCCCGGGTCGCTATGGGTGGAGCCGTAGGGCTATGGGTGGAGCCATGGCGCTATGGGTGGAGCCGTGGGGCTATGGGTGGAGCCCCGGGGCGCTATGGGGCGGGGGCGCGGGCCGTGGGGGGCGGCCTTGCGCGCCATCTTGGCGAGGAGGGGGCTGTGCGGGTGGCTGTGGCGCTACGGGTGGAGCCCCGGCGGCGCTATGGGGCGGGGGGCGGCCTTGCGCGCCATCTTGGCGAGGAGGGGGCTGTGCGGGTGGCTGTGGCGCTACGGTGGAGCCCCGGGGCGCTATGGGTGGAGCCGTGGGGGCGCTATGGGGCGGGGGGCGGCCTTGCGCGCCATCTTGGCGAGGAGGGGGCTGGTGCGGGTGGCTGAGGCGGAGGTGCGCGAGGTGCCCCTCGTGGCTGTCGGCGGTGCCGCCGCACTCCTCGCAGACGTAGAGCTTCGCGCGGCGCTCTTTGTAGGCGTAGCGCTGCGCCACCCCCGTGGATCTTCTTCAGGTGCGACTCCAGCGAACAGCGCTGCGTGAAGGCCTTCTCGCAGGAGGCTGCACTTGTAGGGCCGCACGCCTGAGAGGGGAATGGGGGAGATATGGGGGGAGATATGGGGACAGCCGCGGAACAGAGGCTCCATCACAGAGGCTCCATCTCCATCCCATCCCATCAGCTCCATCCCATCAGCTCCAGCTCATCCCATCCCATCCCAGCAGCTCCATCCCATCCCATCATCTTCAGCTCATCCAAACACAACCCATCATCTCCATCATCTCCATCATCTCCACCTCCATCTCCATTTCCATCTCCACCTCCACCCTCAATCTCATCTCCATCTCACCTCCACCTCCACATTCACCTCCATCTCCACCTCATCTCCACCTCCATCTTCATCTCCACCTCCATCATCTCCACCTCTTCTCAATCTCACCCTCCATCTCATCTCCACCTCCATCATCTCCATCATCTCCATCTCATCTCCACCTCCATCTCCACCTCCATCTCCATCATCTCCATCATCTCCATCTCCACCTCCATCTCATCTCCACCTCCACCTGATCTCCACCTCTACCTCCATCATCTCCATCATCTCCATTACCATCTCCATCTCCACCTCCATCTCCACCTCCACCTCTACCTCATCTCCACCTCCATCATCTCCATCTCCATCATCTCCATCTCATCTCCACCTCCATCATCTCCATAATGTCCACCATCTCCATCATCTCCATCTCCACCTCCATTTCCACCTCCATCTCCACCTCCATCTCCATCTCCACCTCCACCTCCATTTCCACCTCCACCTCCATTTCCATCTCCACCTCCATCTCCATCATCTCCACCTCCATCTCATCTCCACCTCCATCATCTCCACCTCCATCATCTCCATCATCTCCATCTCATCTCCACCATCTCCACCTCCACCTCATCTCCACCTCCATCTCATCTCCATCTCCACCTCCACCATCTCCTGGTACCGGTGTGGGTCCGGATGTGCCGTTTGAGGTCTCCACCCCCCCTGTCCCCCCCCCGGTGCCCCCCCCGGTGCCCCCCCTGTCCCCCCGTACCGGTGTGTGTCCGGATGTGCCGTTTGAGGTCTCCACCCCCCCGGTGTCCCCCCCGGTGTCCCCCCGGTAGCCGGTGTGTGTCCGAATGTGCCGTTTGAGGTCTCCACCCCCCCGGTGTCCCCCCCGGTGTCCCCCGGTACCGGTGTGTGTCCGGAATGTGCCGTTTGAAGGGCTCCACCCCCCCCTGGTGTCCCCCCGGTAGTCCCCCCGGTACCGGTGTGGGTCCGGATGTGCCGTTTGAGGTCTCCACCCCCCCGGTGTCCCCCCCGGTGTCCCCCCCCGGTAACCGAGGTGTGTGTCCGGATGTGCCGTTTGAGGTCTCCACCCCCCCGGTGTCCCCCCGGTGTCCCCCCTGTCCCCCCCCGGTACCGGTGTGGGTCCGGATGTGCCGTTTGAGGTCTCCATCCCCCCGGTGTCCCCCCGGTGTCCCCCCCGGTGTCCCCCCCCGGTACCGGTGTGGGTCCGGATGTGCCGTTTGAGGTCTCCACCCCCCCGGTGCCCCCCCCGGTGTCCCCCCCGGTCCCCCCCGGTACCGGTGTGGGTCCGGATGTGCCGTTTGAGGTCTCCACCCCCCCGGTGTCCCCCCCCCGTGGTCCCCACCGGTGTCCCCCCCGGTACCGGTGTGGGTCCGGATGTGCCGTTTGAGGTCTCCCCCCCCCCGGTGGCCCCCCCCGATGTCCCCCCCGGTGTCCCCGGTGTCCCCCCGGTACCGGTGTGTGTCCGGATGTGCCGTTTGAGGTCTCCACCCCCCCGGTGTCCCCCCCGGTGTCCCCCCCGGTGTCCCCCCCGGTACCGGTGTGGGTCCGGATGTGCCGTTTGAGGTCTCCCCCCCCCCGGTGTCCCCCCCCGGTGTCCCCCCCGTGTCCCCCCCGGTACCGTGTGGGTCCGGATGTGCCGTTTGAGGTCTCCACCCCCCCGGTGTCCCCCCCGGTGCCCCCCCCGGTGTCCCCGGTGTCCCCCCCGGTACCGGTGTGGGTCCGGATGTGCCGTTTGAGGTCTCCACCCCCCGGTGTCCCCCCCGGTGTCCCCCCCCCGGTGTCCCCCCGGTACCGGTGTGGGTCCGGATGTGCCGTTTGAGGTCTCCACCCCCCCCGGTGCCCCCGGTGTCCCCCCCGGTACCGGTGTGTGTCCGGATGTGCCGTTTGAGGTCTCCACCCCCCCGGTGTCCCCCCCGGTGTCCCCCCCGGTACCGGTGTGGGTCCGGATGTGCCGTTTGAGGTCTCCACCCCCCCAGTGTCCCCCCGGTGGTCCCCCCCCGGTGTCCCCCCCTGTCCCCCCCCGGTACCGGTGTGGGTCCGGATGTGCGTTTGAGGTCTCCACCCCCCCGGTCCCCCCCCCGGTGTCCCCCCGGTGTCCCCCCCGGTACCGTGTGTGTCCGGATGTGCCGTTTGAGGTCTCCACCCCCCCAGTGTCCCCCCGGTGTCCCCCCCGGTGCCCCCCCGGTGCCCCCCCCCGGTCCCCCCGGTGTCCCCCCGGTACCGGTGTGTGTCCGGATGTGCCGTTTGAGGTCTCCTCCCCCCCGGTGTCCCCCCCGGTGTCCCCCCCCGGTGTCCCCCCCTGTCCCCCCCCGGTACCGGTGTGGGTCCGGATGTGCCGTTTGAGGTCTCCACCCCCCCGGTGTCCCCCCCGGTGTCCCCCCCGGTGGCCCCCCCGGTACCGGTGTGGGTCCGGATGTGCCGTTTGAGGTCTCCCCCCCCCGGTGTCCCCCCCGGTCCCCCCGGTGTCCCCCCCCGGTACCGGTGTGGGTCCGGATGTGCCGTTTGAGGTCTCCACCCCCCCGGTGTCCCCCCGGGTGTCCCCCCCCTGTCCCCCCGGTACCGGTGTGTGTCCGGATGTGCCGTTTGAGGTCTCCACCCCCCCGGTGTCCCCCCCCGGTGTCCCCCCGGTACCGGTGTGTGTCCGGATGTGCCGTTTGAGGTCTCCACCCCCCCGGTGCCCCCCCCGGTGTCCCCCCTGTCCCCCCCGGTACCGGTGTGTGTCCGGATGTGCCGTTTGAGGTCTCCACCCCCCCTGTCCCCCCCCCGGTGTCCCCCCCGGTCCCCCCCTGTCCCCCCCCGTACCGGTGTGGGTCCGGATGTGCCGTTTGAGGTCTCCACCCCCCCGGTGTCCCCCCCGGTCCCCCCGGTGTCCCCCCCGGTACCGGTGTGGGTCCGGATGTGCCGTTTGAGGTCTCCACCCCCCCGGTGTCCCCCCCCAGTGTCCCCCCCGGTGTCCCCCCCGGTACCGGTGTTGGGTCCGGATGTGCCGTTTGAGGTCTCCACCCCCCCTGTCCCCCCCCCGGTGTCCCCCCCGGTGTCCCCCCGGTACCGGTGTGGGTCCGGATGTGCCGTTTGAGGTCTCCACCCCCCCCGGTGTCCCCCCCGGTGTCCCCCCCTGTCCCCCCGGTGTCCCCCACGGTACCGGTGTGGGTCCGGATGTGCCGTTTGAGGTCTCCACCCCCCGTGTCCCCCCCGTGCCCCCCCCGGTGCCCCCCCTGTCCCCCCGGTACCGGTGTGGGTCCGGATGTGGTTTTTGAAGGTCTCCACCCCCCCGGTGGTCCCACCCCGGTGCCCCCCCCGGTACCGGTGTGGGTCCGGATGTGCCGTTTGAGGTCTCCACCCCCCCGGTGTCCCCCCCGGTCCCCCCCCCGGTGTCCCCCCCGTGTCCCCCCCGGTACCGGTGTGGGTCCGGATGTGCCGTTTGAGGTCTCCACCCCCCCTGTCCCCCCCCCGGTGTCCCCTCCCGGTGTCCCCCCGGTACCGGTGTGGGTCCGGATGTGCCGTTTGAGGTCTCCACCCCCCCCGGTGTCCCCCCGGTGCCCCCCCCGGTGCCCCCCCTTGTCCCCCGGTACCGGTGTGGGTCCGGATGTGGTGTTTGAGGTCTCCACCCCCCCGGTGTCCCCCCCGGTGCCCCCCCCGGTACCGGTGTGGGTCCGGATGTGCCGTTTGAGGTCTCCATCCCCCGGTGCCCCCCCCCAGTGTCCCCCCCGGTGTCCCCCCCGGTACCGGTGTGGGTCCGGATGTGCCGTTTGAGGTCTCCCCCCCCCCGGTGTCCCCCCCGGTGTCCCCCCCGGTGTCCCCCCTGTCCCCCCCCGGTACCGGTGTGGGTCCGGATGTGCCATTTGAGGTCTCCATCCCCCGGTGCCCCCCCGGTGTCCCCCCCGGTGTCCCCGGTGTCCCCCCGGTACCGGTGTGTGTCCGGATGTGCCGTTTGAGGTCTCCACCCCCCGGTGTCCCCCCCGGTGCCCCCCCCGGTCCCCCCGGTGTCCCCCCCCGGTACCGGTGTGGGTCCGGATGTGCCGTTTGAGGTCTCCATCCCCCCTGTCCCCCCCCCCCGTCCCCCCCCCGGTGTCCCCCCCGGTGTCCCCGGTGTCCCCCCCGGTACCGGTGTGGGTCCGGATGTGCCGTTTGAGGTCTCCACCCCCCCTGTCCCCCCCCCCGGTGTCCCCCCGGTGTCCCCCCCTGTCCCCCCGGTACCGGTGTGGGTCCGGATGTGCCGTTTGAGGTCTCCACCCCCCCGGTGTCCCCCCCTGTCCCCCCCCCGGTCCCCCCTGTCCCCCCCGGTACCGGTGTGGGTCCGGATGTGCCGTTGAGGTCTCCACCCCCCCGGTGTCCCCCCCGGTGCCCCCCCCGGTGTCCCCCCGGTACCGGTGTGGGTCCGGATGTGCCGTTTGAGGTCTCCCCCCCCCCGGTGTCCCCCCCGGTGTCCCCCCCAGTGTCCCCCCGTGTCCCCCCGGTACCGGTGTGGGTCCGGATGTGCCGTTTGAGGTCTCCACCCCCCCAGTGTCCCCCCCGGTGTCCCCCCGGTACCGGTGTGGGTCCGGATGTGCCGTTTGAGGTCTCCACCCCCCCTGTGTCCCCCCCGGTGTCCCCCCCAGTGTCCCCCCCGGTGTCCCCCCCGTACCGGTGTGGGTCCGGATGTGCCGTTTGAGGTCTCCACCCCCCCCGGTGTCCCCCCGGTGTCCCCCCCGGTGCCCCCCCCCCGGTGTCCCCCCCGGTGTCCCCCCCGGTACCGGTGTGGGTCCGGATGTGCCGTTTGAGGTCTCCACCCCCCCTGTCCCCCCCCGGTGCCCCCCCCCGGTGTCCCCCCCGGTCCCCCCGGTGTCCCCCCGGTACCGGTGTGTGTCCGGATGTGCCGTTTGAGGTCTCCCACCACCCCCTGTCCCCCCCCCGGTGTCCCCCCCTGTCCCCCCCGGTGTCCCCCCCGGTGTCCCCCCGGTACCGGTGTGTGTCCGGATGTGCCGTTTGAGGTCTCCACCCCCCCTGTCCCCCCCCCGGTGTCCCCCCTGTCCCCCCCGGTGCCCCCCCCGGTGTCCCCCCGGTACCGGTGTGTGTCCGGATGTGCCGTTTGAGGTCTCCACCCCCCCGGTGTCCCCCCCGGTGTCCCCCCGGTGTCCCCCCGGTACCGGTGTGTGTCCGGATGTGCCGTTTGAGGTCTCCACCCCCCCGGTGTCCCCCCCGGTGTCCCCCCCCCTGTCCCCCCCCCGGTACCGGTGTGTGTCCGGATGTGCCGTTTGAGGTCTCCACCCCCCCGGTGTCCCCCCCGGTGTCCCCCCCGGTACCGGGGTGGGTCCGGATGTGCCGTTTGAGGTCTCCACCCCCCCCGGTGTCCCCCCCGGTGCCCCCCCCGGTGTCCCCCCCTGTCCCCCCCGGTACCGGTGTGGGTCCGGATGTGCCGTTTGAGGTCCCCACCCCCCCCGGTCCCCCCCCCCGGTGTCCCCCCCGGTGTCCCCCGGTACCGGTGTGGGTCCGGATGTGCCGTTTGAGGTCGAAGGTGTCGTTGAAGCCTTTGCCGCAGTGGGGGCAGCGGTGCCGTTTGACCTCGCTGTGACACTTGAGGTGGCGGTTCAGGAGCCGTTGGAACCCAAAGCTCTTATGGCAAACGGGGCACGAGAAGACCTCCGCCGGGGGGACCCCGACAGGGGGGGACCCCCCAAAACCGGGGAACCCCGGCGGCACCGCAGCGGACAACGATGACGACGGTGCCCCAAAGGGAACGGAGGGGACCTGCGGAGAAAGAGGGGGGGGGGAGGGGTTAAACCGGGGGGGACCCCAACTTTGAGGACCCCCCAATACCAAGGACACCCCAACTTTGGGGACCCCCCCAACACCAAGGACACCCCAACATTAAGAACCCCCCAACTTTGGGGACCCCCAACTTTGGGGACCCCCAACACCAAGGATACCCCAACATTAAGAACCCCCCAACTTTGGGGACCCTCAACTTTGGGACCCCCAACACCAAGGACACCCCAACTTTGGGGACCCCAACTTTGGGGACCCCCCTACTTTGGGGACCCCCCAACATCAAAGACCCCCAACTTTGGGGACCCCCCAACACCAAGGACACCCCAACTTTGGGACCCCCAACTTTGAAGACCCCCAACATCAACACCTCAACTTTGAAGACCCCCAACTTTGGGGGACCCCCAACATCAACGACCCCCAACTTTGAGGACCCCCCAACCTTGGGACCCCCCAACTTTGAAGACCCCCAATATCAAAGACCCCCCAACTTTGAGGACCCCCAACTTTGGGGACCCCCAACTTTGAGGACACCCCAACTTTGGGACCCCCCAACTTTGAAGACCCTCAAGTTTGGGACCCCCCAACTTTGGGGACGCCCAATATCAAAGAACCCCCACTTTGGGGACCCCCCAACTCTGGGACCCCCCAAGTTTGGGGACCCCCAACATCCACGACCCCCCACCTTTGGGACCCCCCCAACTTTGGGGACCCCCAACATCAACGACCCCCCAACTTTGAGGACCCCCCCAACCTTGGGACCCCCCAACTTTGAAGACCCCCGAGATCAAGGACCCCCCAACTTTGGGACCCCCAACTTTGAAGAACCCCAACTTTGGGAAACCCCACTTTGAAGACCCTCAACATCAAAGATCCTCCACTTTGGGACCCCAACTTTGAGGACCCCCAACATCAAAGATCCCCAACTTTGAAGACACCCCAACTTCGGGGACCCCCAACATCAAAGACCCCCAAATTTGGGACCCCCAACATCAAGATCCTCCACTTTGGGACCCCCAACTTTGAAGACCCCCAACATCAAGACCCCCAACTTTGGGACCCCCCAACTTTGGGATCCCCCAACTTTGAAGACCCCCAACATCAAGGACACCCCAACTTTGGGACCCCCCAACTTTGGACCCCTGACTTTGGGGACCCCCAACATCAACAATCCCCCAACTTTGGGGACCCCCCAACTTTGAAGACCCCCAACATCAAGGACACCCCAACTTTGGGACCCCCCAACTTTGGACCCCCAACTTTGGGGACCCCTCAACTTTGGGACCCCCAACATCAAGATCCCCCACTTTGGGACCCCCTACTTTGGGACCCCCCAACTTTGAGACCCCCAACATCAAAGACCCCCAACTTTGGGGACCCCAACTTTGAAGACCCCCAACTTTGGGACCCCCAACAGCAAAGATCCTCCACTTTGGGACCCCCAACTCTGGGACCCCCCCCAAGTTTGGGGACCCCCAACATCAACGACCCCTCAACTTGGGGACCCCCAACTTTGGGACCCCCCCCCAATATCAAAGCCCCCCCAACTTTGGGGCCCCCCCAACTTCAAAACCCCCCTTTTTAGCCCCTTCCCCCCATTTTTGGGGTCCCCCTCCCCATTTTTGGGTCCCCCCCTTACCTTGCCCGTGGGGTGCAGGGGGAGCCCGGGGGGGGCCGGGGGGGACCCCCCAACTGTGGGTTCGGGGTCTCTGCAGGGGGGGGGGAACCCCCAAACACACTGGGGGGGGGGGGAGAAGAGTGAGGAGGGGGGGGGCTGCACCCCCAAATATTGGGGGGACCCCCCAAAAATAATGACCCCCCCCTCAAATAGGGACCCCACACACACATAAGGGAACCCCTATAGACCCCCCAAAAAGGGACCCCCCCCCAAAATGAACCCCCAAAAATGACCCCCCCAAAATGACCCCCCCAAAATGACCCCCCCAAAAGTCACCCCCAAAATGTGACCCCCCCAAAATGACCCCCCCAAAAGTCACCCCCAAAATGTGACCCCCAAAATGACCCCCCAAAAATGACCCCCCCCAAATGCGACCCCCCCCAAAACGACCCCCCAAAAGTCACCCCCAAATGTGACCCCCCAAAATGTCACCCCCAAAACGACCCCCCCAAAATGTCACGCCCCAAAAGTCACCCCCAAAATGAACCCCCCAAAATGAACCCCAAAATATCACCTCCCCAAAATGACCCCCCAAAATGTGACCCCCAAATGTGACCCCCCCAAAATGACCCCCCAAAAGGTCACCCCCAAAATGTGACCCCCCCAAAATGACCCCCTCAAAAGTCACTCCCCAAAATGACCCCCTAAAATGACCCCCCCAAATGTCACCCCGAAAAGTCACCCCCAAAATGACCCCCCCAAAATGTCACCCCCAAATGTGACCCCCCAAAATGTCACACCCCAAAAGTCACCCCCAAATGTGACCCCCCTAAAATGACCCCCCAAAATGTCAACCCCCAAAATGACCCCCCAAAAGTCACCCCCAAATGTGACCCCCAAAATGACCTCCCAAAAGTCACCCCCAAAATGTGACCCCCCCAAAATGACCCCCCCAAAAATGACCCCCCAAAAATGACCCCCCAAAAGTCGCACCCCCAAAACTCACCCCCAATGTGACCCCCCAAATTGACCCCCCCAAAAAGGACCCCCCCAAAATATCACCTCCCCAAATGACCCCCCAAAAGTGACCCCCAAATGTGACCCCCCAAAATGAACCCCCCAAAAGTCACCCCCAAAACTGACCCCCCCAAAAAGTCACCCCCAAATGTGACCCCCCCAAAATGACCCCCCAAACTATCACCCCCCAATGTGACCCCCCCAAAAGTCACCCCCAAAAATCACCCTCAAAATGACCCCCCCCAAAATGACCCCCCCAAAAGTCACCCCCAAAATGACCCCCCCAAACTATCCCCCCCCCAATGTGACCCCCCCAAAAGTCCCCCCCAAACCTCCCCCCCCTCCTCCCCTCCCCCCCCCCGCGGGCTCCCGGATATGGGGGTGCCCCCCCCCCCCCCCCCCCAGCCGGTTTTGCCGCTCCGGCCACGACGCCCCAAAAATTATGGGGGTTCAGGCGGGTGTCACCGCGTGGGGCCCGGGGGGGGGGACGCCACCAACCCACACCCACACCCCAAAAAAAGGGGGGGGCACCCCAAAAAAAAAGGGGGGGGGCAGGGCACCCCAAAATTTAAACCCCCCCAAAAAAAAATGGGGGTTCGGGCACAGAGGCGCCCCCAAAAATCCCTCTTGAAAGGACCCCAAATCTTTGCCCAAAGGGGGAAAAAAGGGGTCCCCCCAAAAAAAGGGTATAAAAAATGGGGTCCCCAAAACCTCGTGACCCCCAAAAATGCCCCCCCAAAAGCCTTAGGACACCCCCAAATCTCTGTGACCCCCCCAAAATGAGCCCCAAAAGCTTATGACCCCCCCAAAATGACCCCCAAAACCCCTTAGGACACCCCAAAATCTCTGTGACCCCCAAATTCCCCCCAAAAGCCTTATGACCCCCCCAAAATGCCCCCCCAAAGCCTTAGGACAACCCCCAAATCTCTGTGACCCCCCCCAAAATGACCCCCAAAACCCTTATGACACCCCCAAAATGTGCCCCAAAACCCTTATGACACCCCCAAATGCCCCCCCAAACCCTTATGACCCCCCCAAAATGACCCCCAAAAACCCCCCTGGTGACCCCCAAAATGCCCCCCCAAACCCCTGTGACGCCCCCCAGATTCCCCCCAAAACCATTATGACCCCTCAAAATGACCCCCAAAACCATTATGACCCCCAGTTTGCCCCCAAAAACCCTTATGATACCCCCAAATTCCCCCCCTAAAACCATTATTAACACCCCCAAAATCCCTGTGACCCCCCCAAATGCCCCCCAAAAACCCCTGTGACCCCCCCAAATGACCCCAAAAAACCTTTATGACACCCCAAAATGACCCCCAAAACCCTTATGACACCCCCAAAATGACCCCCCAAAGCCTGTGACACCCCCAAAATGACCCCAAAGACCCTATTATGACCACCCCCAAATCCCTGTGACCCCCCCAAAATGACACCTAAAATCCTTATGACACCCCCCAAAATGACCCCAATCCCTGTGACCCCCCCAAATTCCCCCCTAAAACCATTATGACCCCCCCAAAATCTTTATGTCCCCCAAAATGGCCCCCCAAAACCCCTATGACACCCCCAAAATGACCCCCAAACCCCCTATGACACCCCCCAAACCCCTGTGTCACCCTAAAATGCTTCCCCAAACCTTATGTCCCCCCAAAATGCCCCCCAAAATCCCTGTGTCCCCCCAAAATGCCCCCCAAACCCTTATGAACCCCCAAAATGACCTCTCAAAACCCCTGTGTCCCCCAAAATGCTCCCCCAAACCCCTGTGTCCCCTCAAAATGTTCCCTCAAACCCTGTGTCCCCTAAAATGCTCCCCCAAAAACCATTATGACCCCCCAAATGCCCCCAAACCCTTATGACCCCCCAAAATGACCCCCCAAAACCCCTGTGTCCCCCTAAAATGCTCCCCCAAACCCCTGTGTCCCCCAAAAATGCTCCCCCAAAAACCATTATGACCCCCCAAATGCCCCCAAACCCTTATGACCCCCCAAAATGACCCCCCAAAACCCCTGTGTCCCCCCAAAATGCTCCCCCAAACCCCTGTGTTGCCCCAAAATGCTCCCCCAAACCCTTATGAACCCCCAAAATGCTCCCCCAAAACCCCTGTGTCCCCCCAAAAATGCTCCCCCAAAAACCATGATGACCCCCCAAAATGCCCCCAAAACCCTTATGCCCCCCAAAATGCCCCCCAAAATCCCTGTGTCCCCCCCTAAAATGCTTCCCCAAACCCCTGTGTCCCCCTCAAAATGCTCCCCCAAACCCTTGTGCCCCCTCAATGCTTCCCCAAACCCCTGTGTTGCCCCAAAATGCCCCCCCAAACCCTCGTGTCCCCCTCAAAACGCTCCCCCACCATCTGGGGACCCCTCTAACATCTGGGACCCCCCCCAATTCCCAGGATTCTGCCCCCCCGGAAACCTCCCAACCCCCCCGTACCGGGGACGTAGATGTCCGCCCGCTGCTCGTCGGGCACTTCGCTCCAATTGCGTTTGGTGGAGGTCACGCACGGCTTCTTCACCAGGAAAGCGCGAGGCATTGTCCGACCCCAACGGAACCCCAACGGAACCCAACGGAACCCCAACGGAACCCAACGGAACCCAACAGAACCCCAACGGAACCCAACGGAACCCCGAGACCGGAGCTTGGGTGTCGATGTCGGGCTTAGATCCCAATCTTTGGTCAACTTTGGTGGTGGATCCCAGATTTTTGGTCAACTTTGGTGTTAAATCCCAGATCTTTGGTCAATGTCGGTGGTGGATCCCCAATCTTTGGTCAACTTTGGTGGTGGATCCCCAATCTTTGGTCAATGTCGGTGGTGGATCCCAGATCTTTGGTCAACTTTGGTGTTAAATCCCAGATCTTTGGTCAATGTCGGTGGTGGATCCCCAATCTTTGGTCAACTTCAGTCTTAGATCCCAGATTTTTGGTCAATTTTGGTGGTGGATCCCAAATCTTTGGTCAACTTGGTCTTAGATCCCAGATTTTGGGTCAATGTTGGGGTTAGATCCCAAATCTTGGGTCAATTTTGGTGGTGGATCCAAATCTTGGGTCAACTTTGGTCTTAGATCCCAGATTTTTGGTCAACGTCTGTGTTAAATCCCAGATCTTGGGTCAATTTGGTGGTGGATCCCCGATCTTGGGTCAATCTTGGGGCTGGATCCCGGATCCTTGGTTGCTTTGGTCTTAGATCCCAGAATTTGGTCAACTTTGAAGGTCGGATCCGAGATCTTGAAGCAATTTCGGTGGTGGATCCTCAATCCTTGGTCAATGTCGGTGGGGGAATCCCAAATCCAGGTTGGTTTTGGTGGTGGATCCGAGACCTTTGGTCACTTCTGGTGCTCTATCCCAGATCTTTGATCACTTTTGGTGTGGATCCGAGATCTTTGGTCACTTTTGATGCTCTATCCCAGATCTTTGGTCACTTTTGGTTGGTGGATCCGAGACCTTTGGCCACTTTTTGGTGGTGGATCCGAGATCTTTGGCCACTTTTTGGTGGTGGATCCGAGATCTTTGGTCACTTTTGGTGCTCTATCCCAGACCTTTGGTCACTTTTGATGCTCTATCCCAGATCTTTGGTCACCTCTGGTGGTGGATCTGAGATCTTTGGTCACTTTTGGTGGTGGATCCGAGACCTTTGGTCACTTTTGGTGCTCTATCCCAGACCTTTGGTCACTTTTGATGCTCTATCCCAGATCTTTGGTCACTTCTGGTGGTGGATCCGAGACCTTTGGTCACTTTTGGTGCTCTATCCCAGATCTTTGATCACTTTTGGTGGTGGATCCGAGACCTTTGGTCTCTTTTGATGCTCTATTCCCAGACCTTTGGTCACTTCTGGTGGTGGATCCGAGATCTTTGGTCACCTTTGGTGCTTTATCCCAGATTTTTGGCCACTTTTGATGCTCTATCCCAGACCTTTGGTCACTTTTGGTGGTGGATACGAGATCTTTGATCACTTTTGGTGCTCTATCCCAGATCTTTGGTCACTTCTGGTGGTGGATCCCAAATCCCAGGTTGGTTTTTGGTGGTGGATCCGAGACCTTTGGCCACTTTTGATGCTCTATCCCAGATTTTTGCCACTTTCGGTGGTGGATCCGAGACCTTCGGCCACTTTTAGCGCTGAATCCCAGCTTTTGGCTCAACTTTGACTCCGAAGCCCGAACTTCCGATCAATGTTGGTGGTGGATCCCCTCCTTTCATTCCATTTTAGCGCCGCATCCCCGATTTCCATCAATTTCGACACCAAATCCGGGGGTTTTTTTTGGCCAAACACCTACGGACTTCCACCCCCTGAACTTCCCGCGGGATTCCGTCCCCTTCAGTCCATCCCAGCGCCCCAATCCCGCGTCGCCCTCACCTCCTTCTTTTGGAGTCCCCCAACTCCCTTTCGGTCTTCCCGGGGGTGGAATTCAACGCTCAACGGAATGAACATCAAAGGGAAAGTGGAGCTTTGGTGGTTCCACCAGGACACCGGATGGGTTCTCTGAGGTCGGATGGTGCCGATGGGGTTATCCGAGGTTGGATTGTTCCAATGGAGTTATCCGAACACGGATGGGTCCTCCAAGGTCGGATGATGCTGATGGGGTTATCCGAGGTTGGATGGTTCCGATGGAGTTATCCGAACACGGATGGGTCCTCCAAGTTTGGATGGTTCTGATTGGGTTATCCGAGGTCGGATGGTTCGATTGGGTTATCCAAGGTTGGATGGACCATCCAAGGTCGGATGATGCCGATTGGGTTCTCCGAGGTCGAATGGTTCCGATGGGGGTTATCCGAACACGGATGGGTCCTCCAAGGTCGGATGGTGCTGATGGGGTTATCCGAGGTTGGATGGTTCCGATGGAGTTATCCGAACACAGATGGGTCCTCCAAGGTCAGATGATGCCGATTGGGTTCTCCAAGGTCGGATGGTTCCGATTGGGTTATCCGAAGACAGATGGATCAATCCAAGGTTGGATGGTTCCGATTGGGTTATCCGAACACAGATGGATGATCCGAGGTTGGATGGTTCCGATTGGGTTATCCGAACACGGATGGGTCCTCCAAGGTCGGATGGTTCCGATTGGTTCTCCGAGGTGGATGGTTCCGATTGGTTATCCGAACACGGATGGGTCCTCCAAGGTCGGATGGTTCCAATTGGGTTATCCGAGGTTGGATGGTCCCGATTGGGTTATCCTAACATGGATGGGTCTTCCGAGGTCGGATGATGCCGATGGGGTTCTCCGAGGTCGGATGTTCCGATTGGGTTATCCGAGGTCGGATGGTTCCGATTGGGTATCCGAACACGGATGGGTCCTCCAAGGTCGGATGATGCCGATGGGGTTATCCGAGGTTGGATGGTTCCGATTGGGTTCTCCAAGGTTGGATGGTTCCGATTGGGTTATCCGAACACGGATGGGTCCTCCAAGGTCGGATGATGCTGATGGGGTTCTCCAAGGTTGGATGGTTCCAATTGGGTTATCCGAGGTCGGATGGTTCCAATGGGGTTATCCGAACACGGATGGGTCCTCCAAGGTCTGATGATGCCGATGGGGTTCTCCGAGGTCGGGTGGTTCCGATTGGGTTCTCCGAGGTCGGATGGTTCTGATGGGGTTATCCCAACACGGATGGGTCCTCCAAGGTCGGATGGTTCCGATTGGGTTATCCCAACACGGATGGGTCCTCCAAGGTCAGATGATGCCGATTGCGTTATCCGAGGTTGGATGGTTCCGATGGGGTTATCCGAACACAGATGGGTCCTCCAAGGTTGGATTATGCTGATGGGGTTTCTCCGAGGTCGGATGTTCCGATGGGGTTCTCCGAGGTCGGATGGTTCGATGGAGTTATCCCAACACGGATGGACCATCCAAGGTCGGATGGTTCCGATTGGGTTCTCCGAGGTCGGATGGTTCCGATGGGGTTATCCACAGACGGATATTCCCTATCCCGAGCCCGGAGGACCTCTCTGGAGTTCTCCGACGGCGTTATCCGGTCGGGACGCCGCTGGGTTGTCCCGTCTCGTGGCGTCTCCGTGGCTGATCCCACCCTTTGTGCTTCGGAGGGGGACCGGAGAGACCGGTTGGAACCGGAGCCGACGTCGGAGCCGGTCCGTCGGGAACCGCGTTGGGAAATAACGGGGAGCAACCGCCCCGGCCTGGGGACATCGGAATGAGATGAGGGGGACGTTGGATATGGGGAGATGGGGATAGAGGGGGAGGGGACGGAGGCTATGGGGGGGTCTATAGGGGCTATAGGGGGTCTATAGGGGCTATAGGGGGGCTATAGAGGCTATGGGGGGGTCTATAGGGTCTATAGGGGGGAGAAGAGGGATATAGAGGCTATAGGGGGGTCTATAGGGGCTATAGGGGGGCTATAGAGGCTATGGGGGGACTATAGAGGCTATAGGGGGGTCTATAGGGGCTATAGGGGGGCTATAGAGGCTATGGGGGGGTCTATAGGGGCTATAGGAGGGCTATAGAGGCTATAGGGGGGCTATAGAGGCTATAGGGGGGGTCTATAGGGGCTATAGGGGGGCTATAGAGGCTATGGGGGGTCTATAGGGGCTATAGGGGGGCTATAGAGGCTATGGGGGGGTCTATAGGGGCTATTGGGGACTATAGAGGCTATGGGGGGGGTCTATAGGGGGGAGAAGAGGGCTATAGGGGGTCTATAGGGGGGAGAAGAGGGCTATAGAGGCTATGGGGGGGGTCTATAGGGGGAGAAGAGGGCTATAAAGGCTATGGGGGGGGGTCTATAGGGGGGAGAAGAGGGCTATAGAGGCTATGGGGGGGTCTATAGGGGCTATAGGGGGGCTATAGAGGCTATGGGGGGGTCTATAGGGGGGAGAAGAGGCTATAGAGGCTATAGGGGGGTCTATAGGGGGAGAAGAGGGCTATAGAGGCTATGGGGGGGTCTATAGGGGGGAGAAGAGGGCTATAGAGGCTATGGGGGGGTCTATAGGGGGGAGAAGAGGGCTATAGAGGCTATGGGGGGGGTCTATAGGGGCTCCATAAGGGGGAGAAGAGGGATATAAAGGCTATGGGGGGGTCTATAGGGGCTATAGGGGGACTATAGAGGCTATAGGGGGGGGTCTATAGGGGCTATAGGGGGACTATAGAGGCTATGGGGGGGTTCTATAGGGGGGAGAAGAGGGCTATAAAGGCTATGGGGGGGTCTATAGGACCTATAGGGGCTCCATAGGGGTTACAGGCAGGGCTATAGGAGGCTCTATAGGGGCTCTATAGAGAGGGGCTATAGGGGTCCTTATGGAGCTGGGGGGGGGGGGGGGCTCTCCTCCAAAGAAAACAACAACTCCCATGATGCCCCGCGCCCCTCCCCGGGCACTTCCGGCCTCGCGGGGCCCTGACTTCCGGCGCGCGGCCATGGCGGTGCGGCTGAGGCGGCGCTCGGCGGGGCCGGTGGGGCCCGTTCAGCTCCTGCCGTGTCGCGTCCGCAGCGACGGCGACGCCCCCGTGAGGGCCTTCTGAGGGCCAGGGAGGGGCCCCAAGGCGGTGAGGGGGTGTGGGGCGGCTGTGGGGCGGGAGGAGGGGCTGGGGGGCGGGGTGAGGGAGGTGTGGGGCTGGGGGGGCGTCAATGGGGCTGGGGGGGCGTCTGTGGGGCGGGAGGAGGGAGGTGTGGGGCTGAGGGAGCTGTGGGGCAGGGGGGGAATCTATGGGGCTGGGGGGGCGTCTATGGGGCGGGATGAGGGGCTGTGGGGCGGGGGGGAGCTATGGGGCTGGAGGGGCTGTGGGGCGGAGGAGGATCTATGGGGCTGGGGGGGCGTCTATGGGGCGGGAGGAGGGAGGTGTAGGCCTGAGGGAGCTGTGGGGCACGGGGGGAATCTATGGGGCTGGGGGGGCGTCTATGGGGCGGGATGAGGGGCTGTGGGGCGGGGGGATCTATGGGGCAGGGGGGATCTGTGGGGCTCAGAGGGAGCAGTGGGGGCTGGGGGGCGTCTATGGGGCGGGAGGAGGGAGATGTGGGGCTGAGGGGGCTGTGGGGCGGGGGGAGGTGTGGGGCAGGGGGGACCTGTGGGGCAGGGGGATCTATGGGGCTGGAAGGGAGCAGGGGGGGCTGGGGGGGCGTCTATGGGGCGGGATGAGGGGCTGTGGGGCAGGGGGGGCTATGGGGCGGGATGAGGGAGGTGTGGGGCGAGGGGAGGTGTGGGCTGAGGGAGCTGTGGGGCAGGGGGGATCTATGGGGCTGGGAGGGCGGCTATGGGGCGGGATGAGGGGCTGTGGGGCTGAGGGAGCTGTGGGGCAGGGGGGGCTGTGGGGCTGAGGGAGGTGTGGGGCTGAGGGGAGATGTGGGGCTGAGGGAGGTGTGGGGCGAGGGGGATCTATGGGGCTGGAGAGGGGGGTGGGCTGAATCTATGGGGCTGGAGAGGTCATGGGGGGAATCTATGGGGCAGGGGGTGATAACGGAGGGAATCTATGGGGCAGGGGGTGATAATGGGGGGGAATCTATGTGGCAGGGGGTGATAACGGAGGGAATCTGTGGGGCAGGGAGTGATAACGGGGGGAATCTATGGGGCTGAGGGGCCGCTATGGGGCAGGTTTGGGGGCGCTGACCCCCTCTTTTCCCTCTGCCCCATAGATCTGTGGGCCTCGTTCCGTGGACGCCGCTTGGGGGGCCGGGAGTTGCCGCTGCCCCACGGATTCCGTGGGGCAGTGCTGCGTGAAGAAGAGCCGCCCCACGGCGACCCCGAGGTGGGGCCACCCCACACGCTATGGGGCTGCCCCATAGAGGGATCTGTGGGGCAGAGGGGACACACGGGAGCCCCATAGAGGGATCTGTGGGGCAGAGGGGGGGAATCTATGGGGCAGAGGGGTCACATGGGAGCCCCATAGAGGGATCTGTGGGGCTGGGGGGGGAATCTGTGGGGCAGAGGGGTCACATGAGAGCCCCATAGAGGGATCTGTGGGGCAGAGGGGACACACGGGAGCCCCATAGAGGGATCTGTGGGGCTGGGGGGGAATCTATGGGGCAGAGAAGTCATATGGGAGCCCCATAGAGGGATCTATGGGGCAGAGAGGACACACGGGAGCCCCATAGAGGGATCTGTGGGGCAGAGGGGGGGAATCTATGGGGCAGAGGGGTCACATGGGAGCCCCATAGAGGGATCTGTGGGGCTGGGGGGGAATCTGTGGGGCAGAGGGGTCACATGAGAGCCCCATAGAGGGATCTGTGGGGCAGAGGGGTCACACGGGAGCCCTAGAAAGGGATCTGTGGGGCTGGGGGGGGGAATCTATGGGGCAGAGAAGTCATATGGGAGCCCCATAGAGGGATCTATGGGGCAGAGGGGACACACGGGAGCCCCATAGAGGGATCTGTGGGGCAGAGGGGGGGAATCTATGGGGCAGAGGGGTCACATGGGGGCCCCATAGTGGGATCGGTGGGGCAGAGGGGACACACGGGAGCCCCATAGAGGGATCTGTGGGGCAGAGGGGGGGAATCTATGGGGCAGAGGGGTCACATGGGAGCCCCATAGAGGGATCTGTGGGGCAGAGGGGGGGAATCTATGGGGCAGAGGGGTCACATGGGAGCCCCATAGAGGGATCTGTGGGGCAGAGGGGGGGAATCTATGGGGCAGAGGGGTCACATGGGAGCCCTATAGAGGGATCTGTGGGGCAGAGGGGGGGGGAATTGTGAGGGTGGTGGTAAATCTGTGGGGCCGGAGGGGCTGCTGTGGGGCAGGGTGTGGGGCAGCCCCATAGCGCTGTGCCCCCCAGGAGCGGTGGCTGACGGAGACGGGGACGTTCGGGGCGGTGACGGAGTGGGGGGCAGACGCTGTGCCCCCCCCCCGCTATGGGGCTGGCGCGGGCGCTGCAGTGGGGCAGCCTGGCCCAGGCGGTGAGCCGCGCTATGGGGCAGCGCTTGGGGGGCACACTTATGGGGCGGGGGCACACTTGTGGGGCAGGAGGGAGGGTTGAGGTCCCACTTATGGGGCAGGAGGAAGGGTTGAGGTCCCACTTATGGGGCAGGAGGGAGGGCCGAGGTCCCACTTATGGGGCAGGAGGGAGGGCTGAGGTCCCACTTATGGGGCAGGGCCCCCACTTATGGGTCCAGAACCTCTTTATTCCTACTTATGGGGCAGGAGGGAGGGTAGAAGTCCTACTTATGGGGCAAGGCCCCCACTTATGGGTCCAGAACCTCTTTATTCCCACTTATGGGGCAGGAGGGCGGCCGGGGTCCCACTTATGGGGCAGGAGGGAGGGTTGAGGTCCTACTTATGGGGCAGGGCCCCCACTTATGGGTCCAGAACCTCTTTATTCCCACTTATGGGGCAGGAGGGAGGGCCGAGGTCCCACTTATGGGGCAGGAGGGAGGGTCAAGGTCCTACTTATGGGGCAGGGCCCCCACTTATGGGTCCAGAACCTCTTTATTCCCACTTATGGGGCAGGAGGGCGGCCGGGGTCCCACTTATGGGGCAGGAGGGAAGGCTGAGGTCCCACTTATGGGGCAGGGCCCCCACTTATGGGTCCAGAACCCCTTTGTCCCCACTTGTGGGGCAGGAGGGCGGCCGGGGTGCCACTTGTGGGGCAGGAGGGCGGCCGGGGTGCCACTTGTGGGTCCCGCCCCACAGCTCCACGCTGCGGTCCCGGAGGACGACGAGGACGATGAGTTGAAGCCCTGAGGCCGCCGTGAGCCCTTCCCAGTGCCCTCCCAGTCCTTCCCAGTTCCCACTGGTCTCTCCCAGTGCCCTCCCAGTCTCCTCCAAACCCCTCCCAGTCCCCTCCAATCCCCTCCCAGTCCCCTCCAATCTCCTCCCAGTGCCTCCCAGTATCCTCCAGTCCCCTCCCAGTCCCCTCCGATCCCCTCCCAGTGCCTCCCAGTCCCCTCCAATCCCCTCCCAGTGCCTCCCAGTCCCCTCCGATCCCCTCCCAGTCCCCTCCGATCCCCTCCCAGTGCCTCCCAGTATCCTCCAATCCCCTCCCAGTCCGTTCTAATCCCCTCCCAGTCCCCTCCAATCCCCTCCCAGTGCCTCCCAGTCCCCTCCGATCCCCTCCCAGTGCCTCCCAGTCCCCTCCGATTCCCTCCCAGTGCCTCCCAGTCCCCTCCGATCCCTCCCAGTGTCTCCCAGTCCCCTCCAGTCCCCTCCCAGTGCCTCCCAGTCCCCTCCCAGTGCCTCCCAGTCCCCTCCAATCCCCTCCCAGTCCCCTCCAATCCCCTCCCAGTGCCTCCCAGTCCCCTCCAATCCCCTCCCAGTGCCTCCCAGTCCCCTCCGATCCCCTCCCAGTCCCCTCTAATCCCCTCCCAGTGCCCTCCGATCCCGTCCCAGTGCCTCCCAGTGCCCTCCGATCCCGTCCCAGTGCCTCCCAGTCTCCTCCAATCCCCTCCCAGTGCCTTCCAGTCCCCTCCGATCCCCTCCCAGTGCCCCCCGATCCCGTCCCAGTGCCCCCCAGTAAAGAGCGCGGGGCGGCGCGCGGGGCTGTGTTTATTGGGGTCACCACTTGCCCCTCTTGCTCCAGTCTTTGGGGGTGAAGTGGAGGCATTTGGCGTCGATGCGCAGGACGCGCTTCAGCATCGCCCGCTCGTGGCCCTCCACGATGTCCTCCGAGAGGGTCAGGATGTACTGCCCCTGGGGGGCAGAGAGCGCGTCAGCGGGGCCGAACGGGGGGCCGGGGCAAAAAAGGGGGGCCGGGGGGGGAAAAAGGGGGTTTGGAGGAAAAAAATGGCATCGAGAGGGGTAAAAATGGGGTCGAGAGGGGTAAAAATGGGGTCTGGGGGTAAAAAATGGGGTCCGGGGGGTAAAAAATGGGGGCGAGGGGGGGAAAAATGGGGTCTGGGGGTAAAAAAATGGGGGCGAGGGGGGGAAAAATGGGGTCGAGAGAGGTAAAAATGGGGTTTGGCGGAAAAAAAATGGGGTCGAGGGGGGAAAAAATGGGGTCGAGAGGGGTAAAAATGGGGTCGAGAGGGGTAAAAATGGGGTCGGGGGGAAAAAATGGGGGGCGAGGGGGAAAAATGGGGTCCGGGGGGTAAAAAAGGGGGGAAAGGGGGGAAAAATGGGGTCCGGGGGGCAAAAAAAGGGTGGTGAGGGGGGGAAAAAATGGGGTCCAGGGGGTAAAAAGGGGGGGCAAGGGGGGAAAAATGGGGTCTGGGGGTAAAAAAACGGGGGCGAGGGGGGAAAAAATGGGGTCCGGGGTAAAAAACGGGGGCGAGGGGGGAAAAAATGTGGTTTGGGGGCAAAAAAGGGGGTGAGGGGGGGAAAAAATGGGGTCTGGGGGGCAAAAAATGGGGGGCGAGGGGGGAAAAATGGGGTCTGGGGGGTAAAAAAAGGGGGGCGAGGGGGGAAAAAATGGGGTCCGGGGGGCAAAAAAGGGGGGCGAGGGGGGGGAAAAGGGGGGGTCGGGGGTAAAAAGTGGGGTTTAGGGGGCAAAAAGGGGGTTCAGAGGGTAAAAAGGGGGGTCAGGGGGTAAAAAGGGGGTTTTGGGGGGGCAGAAAGGGAGTCAGGGGCAAAAAGGGGGGGGCAAAAAAGGGGGTTTTTGGGGCTAAAAGGGCTTTTTTGGGGGTCCCCCCCCGAATTTTGGGGGGGCTCTAAACCTTTTCCTTTAAGTCAAAGGCTTTGTGTGTGTGTGTGTGGGGGGGGTCTCACTTTTGGGGTTCCCTCAGACTTTTTGGGGGGGTCCTATAGGTTTTAGGGGTCCCCCAGCTTATTTTTGGGGGGGGGTGTCTCGCTTTTGGGGGGGTCCCTTATTTTAGGGTCCCCCTCGAATTTTGGGGGGGGGCTCTAAACCTTTTCCTCTAAATCAAAGGCTTTGTGTGTGTGTGTGTTTGTGTGTGGGGTCTCACTTTTGGGGGTCCCTCAAGACTTTTGGGGGGGGGTGTCTTACTTTTGGGGGGGTCCCATAGGTTTTGGGGGTCCCCCAGCTTATTTTTGGGGGGGTCCCTTATTTTTGGGGTCCCCCCCGAATTTTGGGGGGGGCTCTAAACCTTTTCCTTTAAGTCAAAGGCTTTGTGTGTGTGTGTATGTGGGGGGTCCTCACTTTTGGGGGTCCCTCAGACTTTTGGGGGGGTGTCTTACTTTTGGGGGGGTCCCATAGGTTTTAGGGGTCCCCCAGCTTATTTTTGGGGGGGGTCTCGCTTTTGGGGGGGTTCCCTTATTTTTGGGGTCCCCCCCGAATTTTCGGGAGGTCTAAACCTTTTCCTCTAAGTCAAAGGCTTTGGGGGGGGGGTCTCACTTTTGGGGTTCCCTCAGGCTTTTGGGGGGGTCCTATAGGTTTTAGGGGTGTCTCACTTTTGGGGGGGTCCCTTGTTTTTGGGGTCCCCCCACCTTATAGTAGTTGATGAGATTGAGGTACTGCAGAGTGGAGATAACGTCTTCCTTCTTGATACTGGTGATCTCGCTGATCTCACTGGGGGGGGGGGAAATGGTAGATTTGGGGGGGGTCAGGGGGGTCCCCCCAAAACCAACCGGGACCCCCAAACTCTCCAGACCCCCCCGGACCCCTCTGCGCCCCAAATCCCTCTCAGAAAGCTCTCAATTCCTTGGAATTCACCCCAAAAAGGGCTGCCCCCCCCCCCCTAAATCCAGCGCAGAGCTCCAATTGGGGTTAAATCAGATGCTCCGCCCCCTCCCAGTGCTCCCAGTGCCTCCCAGTTACACCCAGTGCCCTCCTGGGGAGCCATAAAACCCCTCCCAGTGCTCCCAGTGCCTCCCAGTTACACCCAGTGCCCTCCTGGGGAGCCATAAAACCCCTCCCAGTGCTCCCAGTGCCTCCCAGTTAGAACCAGTTACACCCAGTGCCCTCCTGGGGAGCCATAAAACCCCTCCCAGTGCTCCCAGTGCTCCCAGTTAGAACCAGTTACACCCAGTGCCCTCCTGGGGAGCCATAAGACCCCTCCCAGTGCCTCCCAGTTAGAACCAGTGCCTTCCTGGGGAGCCATAGGGCCCCTCCCAGTGCTCCCAGTGCCTCCCAGTTACACCCAGTGCCCTCCTGGGGAGCCATAAGACCCCTCCCAGTGCCTCCCAGTTAGAACCAGTGCCCTCCTGGGGAGCCAACAGCCCCCTCCCAGTGCTCCCAGTGCCTCCCAGTTAGAACCAGTGCCCTCCTGGGGAGCCATAAGACCCTTCCCAGTGCCTCCCAGTGCCTCCCAGTTACACCCAGTGCCCTCCTGGGGAGCCATAAGACCCCTCCCAGTGCTTCCAGTGCCTCCCAGTTACACCCAGTGCCCTCCTGGTGACCCATAAGACCCCTCCCAGTGCTCCCAGTGCCTCCCAGTTAGAACCAGTGCCCTCCTGGGGAGCCATAAGACCCCTCCCAGTGCCTCCCAGTTAGAACCAGTGCCCTCCTGGGGAGCCATAAGACCCCTCCCAGTGCCTCCCAGTTCCACCCAGTGCCCTCCTAGTGATCCAAGAACCCCCTCCCAGTGCCTCCCAGTTCCTCCCAGTGCCCTCCTAGCGACCCAAGAACCCCCTCCCAGTGCTCCCAGTGCCTCCCAGTGCCCTCCTAGCGACCCAAGAACCCCCTCCCAGTGCTCCCAGTGCCTCCCAGTACCCCCCCTCACTTGATGGTGATCTGGGGCCTCTCCCCGCCCTCGGCTTTCAGTCCCATGAGGATCTCCAGGATGGTTTGGGACCAATAACTGCGGTACGAGAGGAGCCCCAAATCCGACAGCGGCTTTTCGGGGGTCCCCGTCTTCCCCTCCACCTTCGACAGCTCATAGCCTGCGGGAGGACACGGATTTTGGGGTCCCCTCATGGATTTTGGGGTCCCCTCAGGGATTTTGGGGTCTCCTTCGGTGCTTCTGTCCACCTAAAATGGAGTTTTGAGGTCGTCTACCACGAATTTTGCCCCATCGTGAGGTTTTGGGGCTCTCCAGGAGGAGCCCTTGAGGTGGTTTTGGGGTCTCCTCATGGATTTTGGGGTCCCCTCATGAATTTTGGGGTCCCCTCATGGATTTTGAGGTCCCCTCATGGATTTTGGGGTCTCCTTCAGTGCTTCTGTCCACCTACAATGGATCTTTGAGGTCTTCTACCACTAATTTTGCCCCATCATGAGGTTTTGGGGCTCTCCAGGAGGAGCCCTTGAGGTGATTTTGGGGTCTCCTCATGGATTTTGGGGTCCCCTCATTGATTTTGAGGTCCCCGCATGGATTTTGGGGTCTCCTTCAGTGCTTCTGTCCACCTACAATGGATCTTTGAGGTCTTCTACCACGAATTTTGCCCCATCATGAGGTTTTGGGGCTCTCCAGGAGGAGCCCTTGAGGTGATTTTGGGGTCTCCTCATGGATTTTGGGGTCCCCTCATTGATTTTGAGGTCCCCGCATGGATTTTGGGGTCTCCTTCAGTGCTTCTGTCCACCTAAAATGGATTTTTGGGGTCTTCTACCATGAATTTTGCCCCATCATGAGGTTTTGGGGTTCTCCAGGAGGAGCCCTTGAGGTGATTTTGGGGTCCCCTCATGAATTTTGGGGTCTCCTCATGGATTTTGGGGTCCCCTCATTGATTTTGAGGTCCCCTCATGGATTTTGAGGTCTCCTTCAGTGCTTCTGTCCACCTAAAAGGGGTTTTTGGGGTCTTCTACCATGAATTTTGCCCCATCATGAGGTTTTGGGGCTCCCCAGGAGGAGCCCTTGATGTGATTCTGGGGTCCCCTCATGGATTCTGGGGTCCCCTCATGCATTTTGGGGTCTCCTTCGGTGCTTCTGTCCACCTAAAAGGGGTTTTTGGGGTCTTCTACCATGAATTTTGCCCCATCATGAGGTTTTGGGGCTCCCCAGGAGGAGCCCTTGATGTGATTTTGGGGTCCCCTCATGAATTTTGGGGTCCCCTCATGGATTCTGGGGTCCCCTCATGCATTTTGGGGTCTCCTTCGGTGCTTCTGTCCACCTAAAATGGAGTTTTGGGGTCTTCTACCACGAATTTTGCCCCATCATAAGGTTTTGGGGCTCTCCTGGAGGAGCCCTTGAGGTGGTTTTGGGGTCCCCTCCTGGATTTTGGGGTCCCCTCCTGGATTTGGGGGTCCCCTCCTGGATTTGGGGGTCACTCACTGAACTCGATGAGGAGTTTCCCGTAGCCGCGGCGCTGGTAGGGGGGAAGGGTGAGGATGCACGCCACGTTGTAGTCCTCCGTCGATTCCTTCTCCTGGGGGGGGGGACCCCAAAAAACCGCACAATGGCACCCCAAAAAATAACCCCGGCACCCCAAAAACCAACCCAGGCACCCCAAAAACCTCCCCAGGGACCCCAAAACCCACCCCAGGGACCCCAAAAACCACCCCAGGGACCCCAAAACCAACCCAGGCACCCCAAAAACCTCCCCAGGGACCCCAAAAACCACCCCAGGGACCCCAAAACCTCCCCAGGAACCCCAAAAACCACCCCAGGGACCCCAAAATCTCCTCCAAACCACACCCTGGCACCCCAAAAACCACCCCAGGGACCCCAAAAACCTCCCCAGGGATCCCAAAAACCACCCCAGGGACCCCAAAAGCTCCTCCAAACCACACCTCTGTACCCCAAAACCACCCCAGGGACCCCAAAACCTCCAAAGGGACCCCAAAAGCTCAGGAGGGACCCCAAAACCTTCTCCAAATCCCACCCCGGCACTCCAAAAACCACCCCAGGGACCCCAAAATCTCCTCTAAACCACACCCCTGTACCCCAAAAACCACCCCAGGGACCCCAAAATCTCCTCTAAACCTCACCTCTGCACCCCAAAACCTCCCCAGGGACCCCAAAAGTTCAGGAGGGACCCCAAAACCTCCTCCAGTTGCCACCCCTGCACCCCAAAACCTCCCCAGGGACCCCAAAGCCTCACGAGGGACCCCAAAATCTCCCCAAGAACCCCAAAATACCCCCCAAGGACCGCGAAACTGCCCCAAACTCCACCTCAGGGCACCCCAAAACCTTCAATCCACATCCAAACCCCTTCAAAACCCCCCAAAACCCCCCTTTTAGCCCCCCAAACCCCCTTTAAACCCCTCCAACCCCCCTTTTAGCCCCCCAAAACCCCCTTTTTAACCCCTTCAGCCCCCCAAAACCCCCTTTTATCCCCCCAAACCCCCTTTAAACCCCTCCAACCCCCCTTTTTAGCCCCCCAAAACCCCCTTTTTAACCCCTTCAGCCCCCCAAAACCCCCTTTTATCCCTCCAAGACCCCCTTTAAACCCCTCCAAACCCCCTTTTTAGCCCCCCAAAACCCCTTTTATCCCCCCAAGACCCCCTTTTAAACCCTCCAAACCCCCTTTTATCCCCCCCAAACCCCCTTTTTAACCCTTTCAGCCCCCCAAAACCCCCTTTTATCCCCCCAAGACCCCCTTTAAACCCCTCAACCCCCCTTTTAGCCCCCCAAAACCCCCTTTTTAACCCCTTCAGCCCCCCAAAACCCCCTTTTATCCCCCCAAGACCCCCTTTAAACCCCTCAACCCCCCCTTTTAGCCCCCAAACCCCCTTTTTAACCCCTTCAGCCCCCCAAAACCCCCTTTTATCCCCCTCAAACCCCCTTTAAACCCCTCAACCCCCCCCTTCCAGCCCCCCCAAACCCCCTTTTTAACCCCTTCAGCCCCCCAAAACCCCCTTTTATCCCCCTCAAACCCCCTTTAAACCCCTCAACCCCCCCTTCCAGCCCCCCAAAACCCCCTTTTAACCCCTTCAGCCCCCCAAAAGCCCCTTTAAACCCCCTTTTATCCCCCCAAAACCCCCTTTTTAACCCCTTCAGCCCCCTAAAACCCCCTTTTATCCCCCTCTTTAAGCCCCCCAAACCCCCTTTAAACCCCTCAACCCCCCCTTTTAGCCCACCCAAACCCCCTTTAAACCCCTTCAGCCGCCCAAAACCCCCTTTTATCCCCCCAAGACCCCCTTTAAACCCCTCCAGCCCCCCCAAACCCCCCACCTTGGAGAAGTAGCCGACGATGTGGAAGCCTTTACAGTCGTACTCGGTCATAACGTAGAAAAGAAAAGGATCAGTGTCGTAATACAACGTTTTATGATCCAAAAACACTTCGCCAAGAGGCAAAGGTTCTGCGAATAACTCTGGAGGGGGGGGGAAAACAACAGGGGGGGTCAGGGGGGGCCCCCAAGATTTGGGGGACCCCCTACCCCCCCAAAATCTCTTCTTACTTTGTTCTTGCGACCGTCTATCTCGAAGAAGGAGATGGTGCCTTTGCGATAGATCTCATTGCCGGGGGGGTGGCGCAAATCGCATTTGGTCTGCGGGGGGAAAAATGGGGTTTGGGGGGGGAAAAAGGGGGTTTGGGGGGGGGAAAAAGGGGGTTTGGGGGGAAAAATGGGGGTTGGGGGGGGAAAAAATGGGGGTTGGGGGTGGGAAAAAGGGGGTTTGGGGGGGAAAAATGGGGGTTGGGGGTGGGAAAAAGGGGGTTTGGGGGGGAAAAATGGGGGTTGGGGGGGGCAAAAAAGGGGGTTTGGGGGTGGAAAAATGGGGTTTGGGGGGGAAAAATGGGGATTTGGGGGGGGAAAATGGGGATTTGGGGGGGAAAATGGGGATTTGGGGGGGAAAAATGGGGGTTGGGGGGGAAAATGGGGTTTGGGGGGGAAAAAATGGGGGTTGGGGGGGAAAATGGGGGTTGGGGGGGAAAAAAGGGGTTTGGGGGTGGAAAAATTGGGTTTGGGGGGAAAAACGGGGTTTGGGCGGGGAAAAGGGGGTTTGGGGGGGGAAAATGGGGTTTGAAGGTGGAAAAATGGTGTTTAGAGGTGGAAAAATGGGGTTTAGAGGTGGAAAATGGGGTTTGGAGGTGGAAAAATGGGGTTTGGAGGTGGAAAATGGGGTTTGGGGGTGGAAAAATGGGGTTTGAAGGTGGAAAAATGGTGTTTAGAGGTGGAAAAATGGGGTTTGGAGGTGGAAAAATGGTGTTTAGAGATGGAAAATGGGGTTTGAAGGTGGAAAAATGGGGTTTAGAGATGGAAAATGGGGTTTAGAGGTGAAAAAATGGTGTTTAGAGGTGGAAAAATGGGGTTTGAAGGTGGAAAAATGGTGTTTAGAGGTGGAAAAATGGGGTTTAGAGGTGGAAAATGGGGTTTGGAGGTGGAAAAATGGGGTTTGGAGGTGGAAAAATGGGGTTTGGAGGTGGAAAATGGGGTTTGGGGGTGGAAAAATGGGGTTTGAAGGTGGAAAAATGGTGTTTAGAGGTGGAAAAATGGGGTTTGAAGGTGGAAAAATGGGGTTTAGAGGTGGAAAAATGGGGTTTGAAGGTGGAAAAATGGGGTTTAGAGGTGAAAAAATGGGGTTTGGAGGTGGAAAATGGTGTTTGGAGGTGGAAAAATGGGGTTTGAAGGTGGAAAAATGGGGTTTAGAGATGGAAAATGGGGTTTAGAGGTGAAAAAATGGTGTTTAGAGGTGGAAAAATGGGGTTTGGGGGTCAAAAGATGGGGTTTAGGGGTGGAAAAATGGGGTTTGGAAGTGGAAAAATGGGGTTTAGTGGTGGAAAAATGGGGTTTGGAAGTGGAAAAATGGGGTTTGGAGGTGGAAAAATGGGGTTTGGAGGTGGAAAATGGGGTTTGGAGGTAGAAAAATGGGGTTTGGAAGTGGAAAAATGGGGTTTGGAGGTGGAAAATTGGGGTTTGGAGGTGGAAAAATGGGGTTTGGAGGTGGAAAAATGGGGTTTGGAGGTGGAAAAATGGGGTTTGAAGGTGGAAAAATGGGGTTTAGAGGTGGAAAAATGGGGTTTGGGGGTGGAAAAATGAGGTTTGGAGGTGGAAAAATGGGGTTTAGAGGTGAAAAAATGGGGTTTGGAGGTGGAAAATGGGGTTTAGAGGTGGAAAATTGGGGTTTAGAGGTGGAAAAATGGGGTTTGGAGGTGGAAAATGGGGTTTGGAGGTGGAAAATGGGGTTTAGAGGTGGAAAAATGGGGTTTGGAGGTGGAAAAATGGGGTTTGAGGGGGGAAAAATGGGGTTTGGAGGTGATGGGGGTCCCCAATCTTTCCAGGGGGGTCCCCCCCGGTTTTGGGGTGCCCGTACCAGGTGGCGCTGGAGGCAGCGCAGGCTGTGGCCGTACTTGAGGCAGAACTCGCAGAGGTAGAGGACGGGCAGCGCCGTCAGCTCCTGGGGGTATGGGGAGAAGTACCACGGTTTGAGGCGGTGCCGCCCCAGTTCGATGCATTCGATGTTTTTCATCCGCGTCACGATATCGTCGTGACTCCGGTCCGAAACCAAACTGCCCGTCATCCGCGGCGCCGACGGGGCTCCGTCCGACGAGTCCTGAGAGTCCTGAAGGGGCGCCGGGATCAGGGCGTGCGCTTCAAGGGCTCCGTTTCCCCATCCTCTGCCTCAGTTTCCCCCGTTTCCCTCCTTCTCTGCCTCAGTTTCCCCCATTTCCCCCCTTCTCTGCCTCAGTTTCCCCCGTTTCCCTCCTTCTCTGCCTCAGTTTCCCCCATTTCCCTCCTTCTCTGCCTCAGTTTCCCCCATTTTTCCCGTCTTCTGCCTCGATTTCCCACTTCAAGGTCATTTTCCCCCTCTACTGTGCCTCAGTTTCCCCATTTCCAGGCTGGTTTCCCCCATTTCCCCCTCTTCTCTGCCTCAGTTTCCCCATTTCCAGGCTGATTTCCCCCATTTCCCTCCTTCTCTGCCTCAGTTTCCCCATTTCCAGGCTGGTTTCCCCCATTTCCCTCCTTCTCTGCCTCAGTTTCCCCCATTTCCCCTCTTCTCTGCCTCAGTTTCCCCCATTTCCCCCATCCTCTGCCTCAGTTTCCCCCATTTCCCCCTCTTCTCTGCCTCAGTTTCCCCATTTCCAGGCTGGTTTCTCCCATTTCCCCCCTTTTCTGCCTCAGTTTCCCCCATTTTTCCCATCTTCTGCCTCAATTTCCCACTTCAAGGTCATTTTTTCCCTCTACCCTGCCTCAGTTTCCCCATTTCCAGGCTGGTTTCCCCCATTTCTCCCTCTTCTCTGCCTCAGTTTCCCCATTTCCAGGCTGATTTCCCCCATTTCCCCTCTTCTCTGCCTCAGTTTCCCCCATTTTTCCCATCTTCTGCCTCAATTTCCCACTTCAAGGTCATTTTCCCCCTCTACTGTGCCTCAGTTTCCCCATTTCCAGGCTGGTTTCCCCCATTTCTCCCTCTTCTCTGCCTCAGTTTCCCCATTTCCAGGCTGATTTCCCCCATTTCCCTCTACTCTGCCTCAGTTTCCCCATTTCCAGGCTGATTTCCCCCATTTCCCTCCTTCTCTGCCTCAGTTTCCCCCATTTTTCCTGCCTTCTGCCTCAATTTCCCACTTCAAGGTCATTTTTTCCCTCTACTCTGCCTCAGTTTCCCCATTTCCAGGCTGGTTTCTCCCATTTCTATTGTCTCTGCCTCAGTTTCCCCATTTGAAAGTTCCTTTTTCCTCTCCTCTGCCTCAGTTTCCCCACTTTAAGGTTCGCTTTCCTCCTTCCGTGCCTCAGTTTCCCCACTGCAGGGCTGATTTCTCCCATTTTCCACTCCTGTGCCTCAGTTTCCCCACTTCAGGGCTGGTTTCCCCTCTCCAAACCCCATTTCCTCCCCATTTCTCCCCCCGGTGCCTCAGTTTCCCCTCTCCAAACCCCATTTCCTCTCCATTTCTCCTCCCTGTTCCTCAGTTTCCCCTCTCCAAACCCCATTTCCTCCCTATTTCCCCCCCCCGGTGCCTCAGTTTCCCCTCTCCAAACCCCATTTCCTCCTTATTTCCCCCCCCGGTGCCTCAATTTCCCCCCTCCAAGCCCCATTTCCTCCCCATTTCCCCCCTCGGTGCCTCAGTTTCCCCCTTCCAAACCCCATTTCCTCCCCATTTCCGCCTCCCTTCCTGCCGTGCCTCAGTTTCCCCACCTCGTCGGTCCCCAGACACGCCGACTTCCTCTTCCTCCCGGGCTGCGCGGCCGCCGCTCTCCGAGCCGAACCATTCTGCTGCCAAAAAGGGGGGACAAACCAGTTTGGGGGGACCCCCTCCCAGTTTGGGGGGACCCCCTCCCAGTTTGGAGACCCCCCCCTCCCAGTTTGAGGACTCCCCTCCCAGTTTGGGGTCTCCCCTCCCAGTTTGGGGACTCCCCTCCCAGTTTGGGGTCTCCTCTCCCAGTTTGGGGACTCCTCTCCCAGTTTGAGGACTCCTCTCCCAGTTTGAGGACTCCCCTCCCAGTTTGAGGACTCCCCTCCCAGTTTGGGGACTCCTCTCCCAGTTTGAGGTCTCCTCTCCCAGTTTGGGGACTCCCCTCCCAGTTTGGGGACTCCTCTCCCAGTTTGGGGACTCCCCTCCCAGTTTGGGGACTCCCCTCCCAGTTTGCGGACTCCTCTCCCAGTTTGGGGACTCCCCTCCCAGTTTGAGGACTCCCCTCCCAGTTTGGGGTCTCCTCTCCCAGTTTGGGGACTCCTCTCCCAGTTTGGGGACTCCTCTCCCAGTTTGGGGTCTCCTCTCCCAGTTTGGGACTCCCCTCCCAGTTTGAGGACTCCCCTCCCAGTTTGGGGACTCCTCTCCCAGTTTGGGGACTCCCCTCCCAGTTTGGGACTCCTCTCCCAGTTTGGGGACTCCCCTCCCAGTTTGCGGACTCCTCTCCCAGTTTGGGGACTCCCCTCCCAGTTTGGGGACTCCTCTCCCAGTTTGAGGACTCCTCTCCCAGTTTGGGGTCTCCCCTCCCAGTTTGAGGACTCCCCTCCCAGTTTGGGGACTCCCCTCCCAGTTTGAGGACTCCTCTCCCAGTTTGAGCACTCCCCTCCCAGTTTGAGGACTCCCCTCCCAGTTTGGGGACTCCTCTCCCAGTTTGAGGACTCCTCTCCCAGTTTGGGGTCTCCCCTCCCAGTTTGGGGACTCCCCTCCCAGTTTGAGGACTCCCCTCCCAGTTTGGGGACTCCCCTCCCAGTTTGAGGACTCCCCTCTCCCAGTTTGGGGACTCCTCTCCCAGTTTGGGGTCTCCCCTCCCAGTTTGGGGTCTCCCCTCCCAGTTTGGGGACTCCTCTCCCAGTTTGAGGACTCCTCTCCCAGTTTGAGCACTCCCCTCCCAGTCTGGGGACTCCTCTCCCAGTTTGAGGACTCCTCTCCCAGTTTGGGGTCTCCCCTCCCAGTTTGAGCACTCCCCCTCCCAGTTTGACCACTCCCCCTCCCAGTTTGGGTCCCCCCCCCCCCTTACTGGTCTTTACTGGTGTTACTGGGATCTCCCTACCCTATACTGGTGAGACCCCAAAGCCCAGTAACCGCCTCCCGCCCTTACTGGGATGGTACTGGTTTTACTGGGAGAGGGGTTTTGCTGTTAGAACCGGGGTTATTGGGCTCTTACTGGTTTATACTGGTTTATACTGGTCTATACTGGTCTCACCTGGGGGAAGACGGAGGCCGGGGAGGTGTCGGTGGCGGCGGGGACGGGGGTCGCGGGGGACACCACCTCCACCTTCCGCTTCTGCAGGGACACCAGTTAGGCCTCCCAGTCCCTCCCAGTCCCTCCCAGTTCCTCCCAGTATCCCCCCAGTTCCTCCCAGTTTCTCCCAGTTCCACCCAGTTAATCCCAGTTCCTCCCAGTAAGGCCCAACGCAGCGCCCAATGGGCAACTGGGAGCGACAAAGAGGCTCTGTAGTGCCTCTCTGGGCCTCCCAGTGCTCCCAGTATCCTCCCAGTGCTCCCAGTATCCTCCTAGCAGCCTCCCAGTGCTCCCAGTAACCCCCTCGGCAGCCTCCCAGTGCTCCCAGTATACCCCCAGTGCTCCCAGTAACCCCCCAGTATCTCCCCAGTATCTCCCCAGTGCTCCCAGTATCCCCCCAGTGCTCCCAGTATCCTCCTAGCAGCCTCCCAGTGCTCCCAGTGTGCTCCCAGTAACTCCCTCGGCAGCCTCCCAGTGCTCCCAGTATACCCCCAGTGCTCCCAGTAACCACCTCAGCAGCCTCCCAGTGCTCCCAGTATCACCCCAGTGCTCCCAGTAACCACCTCAGCAGCCTCCCAGTGCTCCCAGTATCACCCCAGTGCTCCCAGTATCCCCTCAGTGCTCCCAGTAACCACCTCAGCAGCCTCCCAGTGCTCCCAGTATCCTACCAGTAACCTCCCAGTGCTCCCAGTAACTACCTCGGCAGCCTCCCAGTGCTCCCAGTATACCCCCAGTGCTCCCAGTATACCCCCAGTAACCCCCCCAGTGCTCCCAGTAACCCCCCAGCATCCCCCCAGTGCTCCCAGTATCCCCCCAGTGCTCCCAGTAACCCCCCAGCATCCCCCCAGTGCCCCTCCACTGCTCCCAGTATATCCCTAACAACCTCCCAGTGTTCCCAGTATCCCCCCAGTGCTCCCAGTAACCACCTCAGCAGCCTCCCAGTGCTCCCAGTATCCCCCCCAGTATCACCTAACAGTCCCCAGGGGCTCCCCCAGTGCTCCCAGTATGCCCCTAGCAGCCTCCCAGTGCTCCCAGTATGCCCCTAACAGCCTCCCAGTGCTCCCAGTATGCCCCTAACAGCCTCCCAGTGCTCCCAGTATGCCCCCAGTAGCCCTCCAGTGCTCCCAGAACCCTCTGGAGATGCCATCAGAGACCCTCTGGGACAGGGATGGGGACAGGAACCCTCTGGAGATGCCATCAGAGACCCTCTGGGACAGGGATGGGGACAGGAACCCTCTGGAGATGCCATCAGAGACCCTCTGGGACAGGGATGGGGACAGGAACCCTCTGGAGATGCCATCAGGGACCCTTTGGGACAGGGATGGGGACAGGAACCCTCTGGAGATGTCATCAGAGACCCTTTGGGACAGGGATGGGGACAGGAACCCTCTGGAGATGTCATCAGAGACCCTTTGGGACAGGGATGGGGACAGGAACCCTCTGGAGATGTCATCAGAGACCCTCTGGGACAGGGATGGGGACAGGAACCCTCTGGAGATGCCATCAGAGACCCTTTGGGACAGGGATGGGGACAGGAACCCTCTGGAGATGTCATCAGAGACCCTTTGGGACAGGGATGGGGACAGGAACCCTCTGGAGATGCCACCAGAGACCCTTTGGGACAGGGATGGGGACAGGAACCCTCTGGAGATGCCATCAGAGACCCTCTGGGACAGGGATGGGGACAGGAACCCTCTGGAGATGCCATCAGAGACCCTCTGGGACAGGGATGGGGACAGGAACCCTCTGGAGATGACACCAGAGACCCTTTGGGACAGGGATGGGGACAGGAACCCTCTGGAGATGCCACCAGAGACCCTTTGGGACAGGAATGGGGACAGGAACCCTCTGGAGATGCCACCAGAGACCCTTTGGGACAGGGATGGGGACAGGAACCCTCTGGAGATGCCATCAGAGACCCTCTGGGACAGGGATGGGGACAGGAACCCTCTGGAGATGCCATCAGAGACCCTTTGGGACAGGGATGGGGACAGGAACCCTCTGGAGATGCCATCAGAGACCCTTTGGGACAGGGATGGGGACAGGAACCCTCTGGAGATGTCATCAGAGACCCTTTGGGACAGGGATGGGGACAGGAACCCTCTGGAGATGCCATCAGAGACCCTTTGGGACAGGGATGGGGACAGGAACCCTCTGGAGATGTCATCAGAGACCCTCTGGGACAGGGATGGGGACAGGAACCCTCTGGAGATGCCATCAGAGACCCTTTGGGACAGGGATGGGGACAGGAACCCTCTGGAGATGCCACCAGAGACCCTCTGGGACAGGGATGGGGACAGGAACCCTCTGGAGATGCCATCAGAGACCCTCTGGGACAGGGATGGGGACAGGAACCCTCTGGAGATGTCATCAGAGACCCTTTGGGACAGGGATGGGGACAGGAACCCTCTGGAGATGCCATCAGAGACCCTTTGGGACAGGGATGGGGACAGGAACCCTCTGGAGATGCCATCAGAGACCCTTTGGGACAGGGATGGGGACAGGAACCCTCTGGAGATGCCATCAGAGACCCTTTGGGACAGGGATGGGGACAGGAACCCTCTGGAGATGCCATCAGAGACCCTCTGGGACAGGGATGGGGACAGGAACCCTCTGGAGATGCCATCAGAGACCCTCTGGGACAGGGATGGGGACAGGAACCCTCTGGAGATGCCATCAGAGACCCTTTGGGACAGGGATGGGGACAGGAACCCTCTGGAGATGCCACCAGAGACCCTCTGGGACAGGGATGGGGACAGGAACCCTCTGGAGATGCCATCAGAGACCCTTTGGGACAGGGATGGGGACAGGAACCCTCTGGAGATGTCATCAGAGACCCTCTGGGACAGGGATGGGGACAGGAACCCTCTGGAGATGCCATCAGAGACCCTCTGGGACAGGGATGGGGACAGGAACCCTCTGGAGATGCCACCAGAGACCCTCTGGGACAGGGATGGGGACAGGAACCCTCTGGAGATGTCATCAGAGACCCTTTGGGACAGGGATGGGGACAGGAACCCTCTGGAGATGTCATCAGAGACCCTTTGGGACAGGGATGGGGACAGGAACCCTCTGGAGATGCCATCAGAGACCCTTTGGGACAGGCATGGGGACAGGAACCCTCTGGAGATGCCACCAGGGACCCTTTGGGACAGGGATGGGGACAGGAACCCTCTGGAGATGTCATCAGAGACCCTTTGGGACAGGGATGGGGACAGGAACCCTCTGGAGATGTCATCAGAGACCCTCTGGGACAGGGATGGGGACAGGAACCCTCTGGAGATGCCACCAGAGACCCTTTGGGACAGGGATGGGGACAGGAACCCTCTGGAGATGCCACCAGAGACCCTTTGGGACAGGGATGGGGACAGGAACCCTCTGGAGATGCCATCAGGGACCCTTTGGGACAGGGATGGGGACAGGAACCCTCTGGAGATGCCATCAGAGACCCTCTGGGACAGGGATGGGGACAGGAACCCTCTGGAGATGCCATCAGAGACCCTCTGGGACAGGGATGGGGACAGGAACCCTCTGGAGATGTCACCAGAGACCCTTTGGGACAGGGATGGGGACAGGAACCCTATGGAGATGCCACCAGAGACCCTCTGGGACAGGGATGGGGACAGGAACCCTCTGGAGATGTCATCAGAGACCCTTTGGGACAGGGATGGGGACAGGAACCCTATGGAGATGCCATCAGAGACCCTTTGGGACAGGGATGGGGACAGGAACCCTCTGGAGATGCCATCAGAGACCCTTTGGGACAGGGATGGGGACAGGAACCCTCTGGAGATGCCACCAGGGACCCTTTTCGGGTCATTTTTTGGCCGTTTTGGGTCATTTCAGGGTCATTTCGGGTCCTATTTGGGCCATTTTGGGTCATTTTAGGTCCTTTTGGGTCATATTTGGACCATTTTGGGTCATTTTGGGGCTGTTTTGGGCCATTTTGGGTCATTTTGGGTCATATTTGGGCCATTTCGGGTCATATTTGGATCATTTTGGGTCATTTTAGGTCCTTTTGGGTCATTTGGGGGCCGTTTTGGGTCATATTTGGGCCATTTTGGGTCTTTTTAGGTCCTTTTGGGTCATATTTGGACCATTTTGGGTCATTTCGGGTCATTTTGGGGCCGTTTTGGGTCATTTCAAGGTCATTTTGGGTCATATTTGGGCCATTTTGGATCATTTCGGGGCCGTTTTGGGTCATTTCCGGTCATTTTGGGGTCATTTTGGATCATTTTGGGTCATATTTGGGCCATTTTGGGGTCATTTTGGATCATTTTGGGTCATATTTGGGCCATTTCAGGTCATTTCAGGGCCGTTTTGGGTCATTTTGGGTCATTTTTGGGCCGTTTTGGGCCATTTCGGGTCATTTCAGGGCCGTTTTGGGTCATTTCAGGTCATTTTGGGGCCGTTTTGGGCCGTTTTGGGTCATTTTTGGGCCATTTTGGGTCATTTCAGGTCATTTTGGGTCATTTCAAGGCCGTTTTGGGTCATATTTGGGCCATTTTGGATCATTTCGGGGCCATTTTGGGTCATTTCGGGTCATTTCAGGGCCATTTTGGGTCATTTTTGGGCCATTTGGGGCCATTTCGGGTCATATTTGGGTCATTTTGGATCATTTCGGGGCCGTTTTGGGCCATTTTGGGTCATTTCGGGTCATTTCGGGGCCGTTTTGGGTCATTTTTGGGCCATTTGGGGCCATTTTGGGTCATTTCAGGGCCGTTTCGGGCCATTTCGGGTCATTTTTGGGCCGTTTCGGGTCATTTCGGAGGCGGTTTGGGAGCAGTGGAGGCCTTTTTGGGGCCATTTGGGGACCCCCTTTTTTTTCTGTGGCGTTACCGTGGGGCGCTGCCCGGCGGCCGAGGGGGGTTCGGCCTCGCTCTCCTTGGGCAGGTGAAAGCGAAGGGTGATGTGAACGGGCACCGTCCCCGGTGGCCCTTGCGGCCCCCCCGGTGGCCCTCCCGCCGCCGCCGCCGCCGGTGGTGGTGGTGGTGGTGGTGGAGGTGGTGGTGGTGGCCCTGGTGGCACCGGTGGTGGCCCTGGTAAGCTCTTCCCGGTGGCCGGAGTCGCCGGCAACGGCAGCTCCAGGCTCTTCCTCTGCGGCGAGGAGGAAGAGGAGGAATTTAGGGACCTTGGGGACAAAGCCACCACGAGGACCTTTGGGGAACGAAGTCAAAAGAAAAGGACGGCCAAAAGTTGGGGGCATTTCAAAGCCACCCGGGATTGTCCCCCCACCACCCCCCCAAAAAAAAAACACCCCCCAACCCCATTCCTTCAAAGGAATCCTCCGAGGAGGTTCCCTTCGCCACAGGAGGTCCCCAAAAAGAGGCCCAGAAGGAGGTTGGGGACGTCACAAGGTGACAACGAAAGGGGTGGAGATGTTCTCAAGGGCCTATCAGGGCTGGAGATGTCCCCAAAGGTCCCAGAGAAGGTCCTAACAGGGTTGGAGATGTCCCCAAAGGTCCCATAAAGGGAGTTGAGAGTGTCCCCAAGGTCCTATCAGGGTTGGAGATGTCCCCAAAGGTCCCAGAGAAGGAGTTGAGGATGTCCTCAAGGTCCTATCAGGGTTGGAGATGTCCCCAAAGGTCCCATAAAGGGAGTTGAGGATGTCCCCAAGGTCCTATCAGGGCTGGAGATGTCCCCAAAGGTCCCATAAAGGGAGTTGAGGATGTCCCCAAGGTCCTATCAGGGTTGGAGATGTCCCCAAAGGTCTCAGAGAAGGAGTTGAGGATGTCCTCAAGGTCCTATCAGGGTTGGAGATGTCCCCAAAGGTCTCAAAGAAGGAGTTGAGGATGTCCCCAAGGTCCTATCAGGGCTGGAGATGTCCCCAAAGGTCCCAGAGAAGGAGTTGAGGATGTCCCCAAGGTCCTATCAGGGTTGGAGATGTCCCCAAAGGTCTCAGAGAAGGAGTTGAGGATGTCCCCAAGGTCCTATCAGGGTTGGAGATGTCCCCAAAGGTCCCATAAAGGGAGGTGAGAATGTCCCCAAGGTCCTATCAGGGCTGGAGATGTCCCCAAAGGTCCCAGCGAAGGAGTTGAGGATGTCCCCAAGGTCCTATCAGGGTTGGAGATGTCCCCAGAGGTCCCATAAAGGGAGTTGAGGATGTCCCCAAGGTCCTATCAGGGTTGGAGATGTCCCCAAAGGTCCCATAAAGGGAGTTGAGGATGTCCCCAAGGTCCTATCAGGGCTGGAGATGTCCCCAAAGGTCCCATAAAGGGAGTTGAGGATGTCCCCAAGGTCCTATCAGGGCTGGAGATGTCCCCAAAGGTCCCAGAGAAGGAGTTGAGGATGTCCCCAAGGTCCTATCAGGGCTGGAGATGTCCCCAAAGGTCCCAGAGAAGGAGTTGAGGATGTCCCCAAGGTCCTATCAGGGCTGGAGATGTCCCCAAAGGTCCCATAAAGGGAGTTGAAGGTGTCCCCAAGGTCCTATCAGGGTTGGAGATGTCCCCAAAGGTCCCATAAAGGGAGTTGAAGGTGTCCCCAAGGTCCTATCAGGGCTGGAGATGTCCCCAAAGGTCCCATAAAGGGAATTGAGGATGTCCCCAAGGTCCTATCAGGGCTGGAGATGTCCCCAAAGGTCCCATAAAGGGAGTTGTGGATGTCCTCAAGGTCCTATCAGGGTTGGAGATGTCCCCAAAGGTCCCATAAAGGGAGTTGAGGACGTCCCCAAGGTCCTATCAGGGCTGGAGATGTCCCCAAAGGTCCCATAAAGGGAGTTGTGGATGTCCCCAAGGTCCTATCAGGGCTGGAGATGTCCCCAAAGGTCCCATAAAGGGAGTTGTGGATGTCCTCAAGGTCCTATCAGGGTTGGAGATGTCCCCAAAGGTCCCAAAGAAGGAGTTGAGGATGTCCCCAAGGTCCTATCAGGGTTGGAGATGTCCCCAAAGGTCTCAAAGAAGGAGTTGAGGGTGTCCCCAAGGTCCTATCAGGGCTGGAGATGTCCCCAAAGGTCCCAAAGAGGGAGTTGAGGATGTCCCCAAGGTCCTATCAGGGTTGGAGATGTCCCCAAAGGTCCCATAAAGGAAGTTGAGAATGTCCCCAAGGTCCTATCAGGGTTGGAGATGTCCCCAAAGGTCCCAAAGGAGGAGTTGAAGGTGTTCTCAAGGTCCTATCAGGGCTGGAGATGTCCCCAAAGGTCTCATAAAGGGAGTTGTGGATGTCCTCAAGGTCCTATCAGGGTTGGAGATGTCCCCAAAGGTCCCAAAGAAGGAGTTGAGGATGTCCCCAAGGTCCTATCAGGGTTGGAGATGTCCCCAAAGGTCCCATAAAGGGAGTTGAGGACGTCCCCAAGGTCCTATCAGGGCTGGAGATGTCCCCAAAGGTCCCAGAGAAGGAGTTGAGGATGTCCCCAAGGTCCTATCAGGGTTGGAGATGTCCCCAAAGGTCCCATAAAGGGAGTTGAGGACGTCCCCAAGGTCCTATCAGGGCTGGAGATGTCCCCAAAGGTCCCAGCGAAGGAGTTGAGGATGTCCCCAAGGTCCTATCAGGGTTGGAGATGTCCCCAGAGGTCCCATAAAGGGAGTTGAGGATGTCCCCAAGGTCCTATCAGGGTTGGAGATGTCCCCAAAGGTCCCATAAAGGGAGTTGAGGATGTCCCCAAGGTCCTATCAGGGCTGGAGATGTCCCCAAAGGTCCCAAAGAGGGAGTTGAGGATGTCCCCAAGGTCCTATCAGGGCTGGAGATGTCCCCAAAGGTCCCAAAGAGGGAGTTGAGGATGTCCCCAAGGTCCTATCAGGGTTGGAGATGTCCCCAAAGGTCCCAAAGAAGGAGTTGAGGATGTCCCCAAGGTCCTATCAGGGTTGGAGATGTCCCCAAAGGTCTCAAAGAAGGAGTTGAGGGTGTCCCCAAGGTCCTATCAGGGCTGGAGATGTCCCCAAAGGTCCCAAAGAGGGAGTTGAGGATGTCCCCAAGGTCCTATCAGGGTTGGAGATGTCCCCAAAGGTCCCATAAAGGGAGGTGAGGATGTCCCCAAGGTTCTATCAGGGTTGGAGATGTCCCCAAAGGTCCCATAAAGGGAGTTGAGGACGTCCCCAAGGTCCTATCAGGGCTGGAGATGTCCCCAAAGGTCCCAGAGAAGGAGTTGAGGATGTCCCCAAGGTCCTATCAGGGTTGGAGATGTCCCCAAAGGTCCCATAAAGGGAGTTGAGGACGTCCCCAAGGTCCTATCAGGGCTGGAGATGTCCCCAAAGGTCCCAGCGAAGGAGTTGAGGATGTCCCCAAGGTCCTATCAGGGTTGGAGATGTCCCCAGAGGTCCCATAAAGGGAGTTGAGGATGTCCCCAAGGTCCTATCAGGGTTGGAGATGTCCCCAAAGGTCCCATAAAGGGAGTTGAGGATGTCCCCAAGGTCCTATCAGGGTTGGAGATGTCCCCAAAGGTCCCAGAGAAGGAGTTGAGGATGTCCCCAAGGTCCTATCAGGGCTGGAGATGTCCCCAAAGGTCCCAGAGAAGGAGTTGAGGACGTCTTCAAGGTCCTATCAGGGCTGGAGATGTCCCCAAAGGTCCCATAAAGGGAGTTGAGAATGTCCCCAAGGTCCTATCAGGGCTGCAGATGTCCCCAAAGGTCCCATAAAGGGAATTGAGAATGTCCCCAAGGTCCTATCAGGGCTGGAGATGTCCCCAAAGGTCCCAGAGAAGGAGTTGAGGATGTCCCCAAGGTCCTATCAGGGCTGGAGATGTCCCCAAAGGTCCCATAAAAGCAGTTGAGGATGTCCCCAAGGTCCTATCAGGGTTGGAGATGTCCCCAAAGGTCCCATAAAGGGAGTTGAGGATGTCCCCAAGGTCCTATCAGGGTTGGAGATGTCCCCAAAGGTCCCAGAGAAGGAGTTGAGGATGTCCCCAAGGTCCTATCAGGGTTGGAGATGTCCCCAAAGGTCCCATAAAGGGAGTTGAGGATGTCCCCAAGGTCCTATCAGGGCTGGAGATGTCCCCAAAGGTCCCAAAGAAGGAGTTGAGGATGTCCCCAAGGTCCTATCAGGGTTGGAGATGTCCCCAAAGGTCCCATAAAGGGAGTTGAGGGTGTCCCCAAGGTCCTATCAGGGCTGGAGATGTCCCCAAAGGTCCCATAAAGGGAGTTGAAGGTGTCCCCAAGGTCCTATCAGGGTTGGAGATGTCCCCAAAGGTCCCATAAAGGGAGTTGAAGGTGTCCCCAAGGTCCTATCAGGGCTGGAGATGTCCCCAAAGGTCCCAGAGAAGGAGTTGAGGATGTCCTCAAGGTCCTATCAGGGTTGGAGATGTCCCCAAAGGTCCCATAAAGGGAGTTGAAGATGTCCCCAAGGTCCTATGAGGGTTGGAAATGTCCCCAAGGTCTCATCAGGTGACAGGGATGTTCTCAGGGTTCCATTATGGTTCAGAGATGTCCCCAAGGTCCTACCAGGGGGTTGAGATGTCCCCAAGGGTCCCATCAGGGGTTGGGATGTCCCCAAGGGTCCCATCAGGGCTCAGGGATGTCCCCAAGGTCCCATTAACGGCCAAGGATGTCCCCAAGGCCTTGAGGTGACCCCAAGAGGTCCCGGTGGCCCCACAAGGTGGACCTTGAGATGTCCCCAAGTCCTCCCAAAAAGGCGTTTGGGGACATCCTTCTGCTCCGGCTCTGTCCCCAACGGCTCCGATGTCCCCCGAGGCCACTTCCTGTCCCCAACCTGTCCCTGATGTCCCTCAGGGCCACCTCCTGTCCTTGATGTCCCTCAGGACCACCTCCTGCTCTCAATGTCCCCCAAGGCCACCTCCTGTCCCTGATGTCCCCCAGGACCACCTCCTGTCCCTGATGTCCCCTCAGGGCCACCTCCTGTCCCTGATGTCCCCCAAGGCCACCTCCTGTCCCTGATGTCCCTCAGGGCCACCTCCTGTCCCTGATGTCCCCCAAGGCCACCTCCTGTCCCTGATGTCCCTCAGGGCCACCTCCTGTCCCTGATGTCCCCCAAGGCCACCTCCTGTCCCTGATGTCCCTCAGGGCCACCTCCTGTCCCTGATGTCCCCCAGGGCCACCTCCTGTCCTTGATGTCCCTCAGGGCCACCTCCTGTCCCTGATGTCCCTCAAGGCCACCTCCTATCCTTGATGTCCCTCAAGGCCACCTCCTGTCCTTGATGTACCCTAAGGCCACCTCCTATCCCTGATGTCCCCCAGGGCCACCTCCTGTCCTTGATGTCCCTCAGGGCCACCTCCTGTCCCCAATCTGTCCTTGATGTCCCCCAGGACCACCTCCTGTCCTTTGTGTCCTCCACAACCACCTCCTGTCCCTGATGTCCCTCAGGACCACCTCCTGTCCCTGATGTCCCCCAGGACCACCTCCTGTCCCTGATGTCCCCCAGGGCCACCTCCTGTCCCTGATGTCCCTCAAGGCCACCTCCTGTCCTTGATATCCCCCAGGACCACCTCCTATCCCTGATGTCCCTCAGGGCCACCTCCTGTCCCTGATGTCCCTCAAGGCCACCTCCTGTCCCTGATGTCCCCCAAGGCCACCTCCTGTCCTTGATATCCCCCAGGACCACCTCCTGTCCCTGATGTCCCTCAGGGCCACCTCCTGTCCCTGATGTCCCCCAGGGCCACCTCCTGTCCCTGATGTCCCTCAGGGCCACCTCCTGTCCCTGATGTCCCCCAAGGCCACCTCCTGTCCTTGATGTCCCTCAGGGCCACCTCCTATCCCTGATGTCCCTCAGGGCCACCTCCTGTCCCTGACGTCCCTCAGGGCCACCTCCTGTCCCTGATGTCCCCCAAGGCCACCTCCTATCCTTTATGTCCCTCAGGGCCACCTCCTGTCCCTGATGTCCCTCAGGGCCACCTCCTGTCCCTGATGTCCCCCAAGGCCACCTCCTGTCCTTGATGTCCCCCATGGCCACCTCCTGTCCCTGATGTCCCTCAGGGCCACCTCCTGTCCCCAACCCATCCGTGACGTCCCTCCCCGTCCATCTCATCCCCACGACCCTCTCCCAGCGCTGCTGTCCCCGATGTCCCCCGCAGCCCCTGTCCCCGCTGCTGTCCCCGATGTCCCCGCCGCTGTCCCCTCACCGGGTCGCGTTCGGGGGAGCCGGGTCGCGAGCCGGGCAGTCCGTTCTTGGTGGGCGTTTTGGCCTCCTTGCGAGGAACCTGCACGCGCTTCAGGTCCAACCGCTCCTGCGTCACCCATTCGTCCAAGCGCTTGTTGACTGCCGAGGGGACACGGGGACAATGTCACCTCCGCGTCCCCCCATGTCCCCTCTGTGTCCCCTCTGTGTCCTCTCAAAGCTCTCTCTGTCCCCTCAAAGCTCTCTCCATCCCTCTACGTTCCTTCTCCATCTCCTCACGTCCCCTCTGTATCCTCTCGGAACCCCTCTGTGTCCCCATTCCGCTCTTGGGGACACTGAAGGGGACACATAGGGTGACAATGGGGTGATGGCACCTCTGGGACCCCTCATGTCCCCTCTGTGTCCCCTCTGTGTCCCCTCAAAGCTCTCTCCATCCCTCTATGTTCCTTCTCCATCTCCTCACGTCCTCTCTGTCCCCTCCCGGAACCCCTTTGTGTCCCCATTCCGCTCTTGGGGACACTGAAGGGGACACATGGGGTGACAAATGAGTGACAGAACCCCTACGACCCCTCATGTCCCCTCGTGTCCCCTCTGTGTCCCCTCAAAGCTCTCTCCACCCCTCTCAAAGCTCTCTCCATCCCTCTATGTTCCTTCTCCATCTCCTCATGTCCCCTCTGTCCCCTCCCGGAACCCCTTTGTGTCCCCATTCCGCTCTTGGGGACACTGAAGGGGACACATCGGGTGACAAAAGAGTGACAGAACCCCTACGACACCTCATGTCCCCCCATGTCCCCTCTGTGTCCCCTCAAAGCTCTCTCCATCCCTCTATGTTCCTCCTCCATCTCCTCACGTCCCCTCTGTGTCCTCCTGGAACCCCTCTGTGTCCCCATTCCCTTCTTGGGGACACTGAAGGGGACACGAAGGGTGACAAGAGCGTGACAGAACCCCTACGACCCCTCATGTCCCCTCTGTGTCCCCTCTGTGTCCCCTCAAAGCTCTCTCCATCCCTCTCAAAGCTCTCTCCATCCCTCTACGTTCCTTCTCCATCTCCTCACGTCCCCTCTGTCCCCTCCCGGAACCCCTCTGTGTCCCCATTCCGCTCTTGGGGACACTGAAGGGGACACATGGGGTGACACAGGGACGATATCACCTCCAGGTCCCCTCATATCCCCTCTGTGTCCCCTCAAAGCTCTCTCCATCCCTCTATGTTCCTTCTCCATCTCCTCACGTCCTCTCTGCGTCGTCCCGGAACCCCTTTGTGTCCCCATTCCCATCTTGGGGACACTGAAGGGGACACGAAGGGTGACAAGAGAGTGACAGAACCCCTACGACACCTCATGTCCCCTCGTGTCCCCTCTGTGTCCCCTCAAAGCTCTCTCCATCCCTCTCAAAGCTCTCTCCATCCCTCGACGTTCCTTCTCCATCTCCTCACGTCCCCTCTGTCCCCTCTCAGAACCCCTCTGTGTCCCCATTCCCCTCTTGGGGACACTGAAGGGGACACATGAGGTGACAATGGGGTGATGGCACCTCTGGGACCCCAAATATCCCATCAAGTCCTCTCCTGTCCCCCAATGCCTCCTGATGTCCCCTAATGTCCCCTTCTATGTGTCCCCCCCCCCCCTTTTTAAGGCCACTATGGGGGTGCTGCCCCCCCAATGTCCCCTAATGTCCCCCTCTATGTGTCCCCCCCCCCCTTTTTAAGGCCACTATGGGGGTGCTGCCCCCCCGCAATGTCCCCTAATGTCCCCCTCTATGTGTCCCCCCCCTTTTTGGGGCCACTATGGGGGTGCTGCCCCCCCAATGTCCCCTAATGTCCCCCTCTATGTGTCCCCCCCCCCTTTTTAAGGCCACTATGGGGGTGCTGCCCCCCTCCAATGCCCCCTAATGTCCCCCTCTATGTATCCCCCCTCCCTTTTTGGGGCCACCATGGGGGTGCTGCCCCCCCAATGTCCCCTTCTATGTGTGTCCCCCCCATTTCTGGGGCCACCATGGGGGTGCTGCCCCCCAATGTCCCCTACTGTCCCCTTCTATGTGTGTCCCCCCCGCTTTTTAAGGCCACTATGGGGGTGCTGCCCCCCCAATGTCCCCTAATGTCCCCTTCTATGTGTGTCCCCCCCCCTTTTTAAGGCCACTATGGGGGTGCTGCCCCCCCCAATGTCCCCTACTGTCCCCCCCCGTGTCCCCAACTCACAGTCGATGTAGTGTACGTAGAAGAGTTTCCTCCCGCTGATGTCCTTCACGCTGAGGATCTCGGCCAACGCTGGGGGGGCCAAAAGAGGGTCACCCCCCCCTTTTTGGGGACCCCCCCCACCTCAGCACGTGACCCCGGGGACCCCCCCAATCCCCCCCCCCCCCCGCTTTTCCACCCCCCTCCCCCCCCCAAATTGTCCCATTGGGACCCCCAGGTGTGCCCCCCCCAAGCCCTCAAGCCACGCCCCTCCCAGCTTTAAGCCACGCCCCCAAGCCACGCCCCCACCCAAAGTAACTCCCACCTTTAAGCCACACCTCTTCAGTCATCAGACCACGCCCCTCCGAGCAACCAAGCCACGCCCCACATATAAACCACACCCCCAGACTGCAAGCCACGCCCCCAAGACCTAAACCATGCCCACAGTCCTCAAGCCATGCCCACAAGACCTAAACCACACCCCCAGTCCTCAAGCCACGCCCCCAAGACATAAATCACACCCCAGTCCTCAAGCCATGCCCCCAAGACATAAACCACACCCTAGTCCTCAAGCCACGCCCCCAAGGCACAAACCACACCTCCAGCCAAAGGCCACGCCCACACAAACCACACCCCCTTGGTTCTCAAGCCACGCCCCCAACATGTATGCCACACCCTCACCACACAAGCCACACCTCCAGTCCCCAGGCCACGCCCCTCCAAACCACTAAAGCCACACCCCCTTTGGTCTGAAACCACGCCCCCAACACCAATGCCACACCCATCCTCAAGCCACGCCCCAACACCCAAGCCACACCTCCAGTCCCCAGGCCACGCCCCTCCAAACCGCTCAAACCACACCCCCTTTGGTCTGAAACCACGCCCCCACAGTCACGCCACACCCCAGTCCTCAAACCACGCCCCCAACACCCACGCCACACCTGTCGTCAAGCCATGCCCCCCCAGCCCCTCAAACCACGCCCCAAACCCAGAAGCCTCACCCCCAATGCCCTAAAGCCACATCCCACCAACCCTCAAGCCACGCCCTAAGAATCAAGCCACGCCCCTTCCTATTGAACAATACCTCGTCCCTTAAAGCCACGCCCCCTCCATGATATACGCCACACCCCACTCCCTCCCTCAAGCCACGCCCCCTCCCTCACAGAAACCAACCAGACCCCACCTGCCCCACAAACCCACGCCCCCTCCTTTTAACCACGCCCCCTCCTTTTAACCACGCCCCCTCCCTTTAGCCACGCCCCTCCACCACTCACGCCACTCGTCCTCGTTGTCCTGGTTGCGGCGCAGCACCGGCAGCCGGCAGCCCTCGGACACCTCCCCCTGCGGGGGGTTCCAGGGATTTGGGGGGGTCCAGGGGATTTGGGGGGGCTCCAGGGGGTTCCAGAGGGTTTGGGGGTTCCAGGGGCTTTGGGGGGCTCCAGAGGTTTGGGGGGGTTCCAGAGGCTTTGGAGGGTTCCAGGGCTTTTGGGGGGTTCCAAGGCTTTGGGGGGGCTCCAGAGGCTTTGGGGGGTTCCAGGGCTTTTGGGGGGTTCCAAGGCTTTGGGGGGGCTCCCGTGGGTTTGGGGGGTTCCAGGGGCTTTTTAGGGGTTCAGTGGATTTTGGGGGGGTTCCAGTGGGTTTGGGGGGCTCCAGAGGTTTGGGGGGTTCAGTGGGTTTTTGGGGGTTCCAGTGGGTTTGGGGGGCTCCAGAGATTTGGGGGGTTTCAGTGGGATTTTGGGGTTTCCAGTGGGTTTGGGGGGTTCAGTGGGTTTTGGGGGGTTCCATGGGTTTGGGGGGTTCCAGGGGATTCCATGGACTTTGGGGGGTTCCAGTGGGTTTGGGGGGTTCAGTGGGTTTTGGGGGGTTCCATGGGTTTGAGGGGTTCCAGGGGATTCCATGGACTTTGGGGGGTTCCAGTGGGTTTGGGGGGTTCAGTGGGTTTTTGGGGGTTCCAGGGCGTTTGGGGTTTCAGTGGGATTTTGGGGGTTCCAGTGGGTTGGGGGGGGTTCAGTGGGTTTTGGGGGGGTTCCGGGGGGGCTTTGTGGGGTTCCCGGGGGGCTTTGGGGGGGGGGTCCTCCTCCTTTCCCACTCACCACCTCCGCCATTCTCCTCAACCTCCGCTTCCGGACTTTGAGGGGCTTCACTTCCGGGTTTGTCTCCGCCCACTTCCGCTCTCCCCGAGCTCTCTCCCCCCTCCCAATCAGAGCGCGGAAGGGGCGGGGCTTTCCCGGCAGCGCGGGTCACGTGGGGGGCGGTGGTGGCGGCGCTTCCGCAAAGCAGCGAGGGAAGCGCCTTTCCCCCCCCCTTCCCGCCCCCCCCCCAAATCTTTTGGGGGACCCCCCGGGCCCCCCCTCCCCCCCCGCCATGGAGGACGGTGAGTGCCCCCCTTCCCCCCCCCCCCGCCTTGATTTGGGGGGGTTCCCCCCCCCCTTTTTACCCCTGCCCCGTGACGTCAGTAGGGTCCAGAGTGAACGGGGGTCGTCGTTAGGTTCCAGGGTTAACGGGGGGGATGGATGACATTATTAGGTTCCAGGGTTAATGGGGGGCCATCATTATGTTCCAGGGTTAATGGGTGCCATCATTAGGTTTCAGGGTTAACAGGGTTGATGGGTGCCATCATTAGGTTTCAGGGTTAACAGGGATAACGTATGCCATCATGAGGTTCCAGGGTTAATAGGTGCCATCATTAGGTTCCAGAGTTAACAGGGTTAATGGGGGCCATCATTAGGTTCCAGGGTTGATGGGTGCCATCATTAGGTTCCAGAGTTAACAGGGTTAATGGGGGCCATCATTAGGTTCCAGGGTTGATGGGTGCCATCATTAGGTTCCAGAGTTAACAGGGTTAATGGGGGCCATCATTAGGTTTCAGGGTTAACAGGGATAACGGATGCCATCATTAGGTTTCAGGGTTAATAGGTGCCATCATTAGGTTCCAGGGTTAACAGGGTTAATGGGGGCCATCATTAGGTTCCAGGGTTAACAGGGTTAATGGGTGTCATCATTAGGTTCCAGGGTTAACGGGGTTCATGGGGGCCATCATTAGGTTCCAGAGTTAACAGGGTTAATGGGGGCCATCATTAGGTTCCGGGGTTAATGGGGGCCATCATTAGGTTCCAGGGTTAACGGGAACCATCCTTAGGTTCTAGGTTTAATGGGGAAGCAGGAATCATCAGTAGGTTCAAGAGTTAACGGGAGCTGTCAATAGGTTCCGGGGTTAATAGAGGCCATCAGTAGGCTCTTGGGTTAACAAAGGGCCGTCAGTAGGTTTCAGGGTTAACAAGAAAACAAAGGTGCTTTAACTGCAAATGGGGGGGAGGCACACCAGTATGAACCAGTCTAAACCAGTAAGTGCCGCTGTGTGCCCAAAGATGTGTGTTCTCCCCTTAATGTGTGTGTGTCCCCCCCCCCCCGCAGTGACCCCCCCGGATCTCCTGCCCTTCCTCCTGCAGCAGGACTGGGGGGCGCAGGGTGAGTTTGGGGGGGGCCCTATGGGGGTGGGGGGGTCATATGGGGGGGGCCCTATGGGGGGGGGGCTATGGGGGGCGTCACGAGTAGGGGTTCACCCATCCCTATGGGGGGGCATTATTGGGGGGGGCACTATTGGGGGGGCACTATTGGGGAGTCCCTATGGATGATGGGGGTCCCTATGGGGGTCTCCGGGGTCCCTATGGATGGGGAGGGGGTCCCTAAGGGGGTTTTGGGGGTCCCTATGGAGGGGTCCCTATGGATTGGGGGGGGTCCCTAAGGGCGTCTCCGGGTCCCTATGGACTGGGGGGTCCCTAAGGGGGTCTCTGGGGTCCCTATGGGTGGGGGGGGGTCCCTATGGGGTTTCCCTATGGATTGGGGGGGGTCCTTATGGGTGGGGGGGGTCCCTATGGATTGGGGGGGGGTCCCTAAGGGGGTCTTTGGGGTCCCTATGGATGAGGGGGTCCCTATGGGGGGGTCCCTATGGATGATGGGGGGTCCCTATGGGGGTCTCCAGGGTCCCTATGGATGAGGGGGTCCCTATTGGGGGGTCCCTATGGATGATGGGGGGTCCCTATGGGGGTCTCCAGGATCCCTATGGATGGGGGGTCCCTATTGGGGGGTCCCTATGGATGATGGGGGGTCCCTATGGGGGTCTCCAGGGTCCCTATGGATTGGGAGGTCCCTATGGATTGGGGGGGTCCCTAAGGGGGTTTTGGGGTTCCCGGCAGAGGGGGGGGAGCCGTTGCCCTCGGTGGAGATCCTGGAGCAGCCGAAGGCGCGAGGGATGAGATTCCGCTACAAATGTGAGGGGCGCTCGGCCGGGAGCATCCCCGGAGAGCACAGCACCGACACCACCAAGACCCACCCCACCATCCGCGTGAGTCCCAGTACAAACCAGTATAAACCAGTATAAACCAGTATGGACCAGTTAGCACTGGTGCCTGCCTAGCAACACCCCCCCCGACCCCTCCGAGCATCCCCATCCCCGGAGAGCACAGCACCGACACCACCAAGACCCACCCCACCATCCGCGTGAGTCCCAGTACAAACCAGTATGGACCAGTATAAACCAGTATGGACCAGTTAGCACTGGTGCCTGCCTAGCGACACCCCCCCCGACCCCTCCGAGCATCCCCATCCCCGGAGAGCACAGCACCGACACCACCAAGACCCACCCCACCATCCGCGTGAGTCCCAGTACAAACCAGTATAACCAGTATAGACCAGTATAAACCAGTATGGACCAGTTAGCACTGGTGCCTGCCTAGCGACACCCCCCCCGACCCCTCCGAGCATCCCCATCCCCGGAGAGCACAGCACCGACACCACCAAGACCCACCCCACCATCCGCGTGAGTCCCAGTACAAACCAGTATGGACCAGTATAAACCAGTATGGACCAGTTAGCACTGGTGCCTGCCTAGCGACACCCCCCCCGACCCCTCCGAGCATCCCCATCCCCGGAGAGCACAGCACCGACACCACCAAGACCCACCCCACCATCCGCGTGAGTCCCAGTACAAACCAGTATGGACCAGTATAAACCAGTATGGACCAGTTAGCACTGGTGCCTGCCTAGCAACACCCCCCCCGACCCCTCCGAGCATCCCCATCCCCGGAGAGCACAGCACCGACACCACCAAGACCCACCCCACCATCCGCGTGAGTCCCAGTACAAACCAGTATAAACCAGTATAGACCAGTATAAACCAGTATGGACCAGTTAGCACTGGTGCCTGCCTAGCAACACCCCCCCCGACCCCTCCGAGCATCCCCATCCCCGGAGAGCACAGCACCGACACCACCAAGACCCACCCCACCATCCGCGTGAGTCCCAGTACAAACCAGTATAAACCAGTATAGACCAGTATAAACCAGTATGGACCAGTTAGCGCTGGTGCCTGCCTAGCGACACCCCCCCCGACCCCTCCGAGCATCCCCATCCCCGGAGAGCACAGCACCGACACCACCAAGACCCACCCCACCATCCGCGTGAGTCCCAGTACAAACCAGTATGGACCAGTATAAACCAGTATGGACCAGTTAGCACTGGTGCCTGCCTAGCAACCCCCCCCCCGACCCCTCCGAGCATCCCCATCCCCGGAGAGCACAGCACCGACACCACCAAGACCCACCCCACCATCCGCGTGAGTCCCAGTACAAACCAGTATAAACCAGTATAAACCAGTATGGACCAGTTAGCACTGGTGCCTGCCTAGCAAC